>NC_016090.4:6179381-6304280 GCF_000004515.6 Glycine max
GGAGGAGCTTGATGGTGCAGTGGAGTTTTGTGAGAAATCCCTATTATTGAGGGAGCCACATTAAAGCATTAACCACTTGGCATGTCACCTGAATTTTTTTTATATTTAATTTAATTTAATAAACTATTTTATTTACAAAAAGAAAATAAAGTTAAAGTGTAATCCACCCTCAGATCCACACTCTCCTCGTTTTAGTCCTCCACTATCGAGCTCTCCGACCGTCATTGCTCCGTCGCCGCCAAAACTGGCCAGCTCTCCAACCTCCACTGCACCATCAAGCTCCTCCAGCACTGCATCCATGCCCTCCGCCTCTCTAGTAAGCTCGGCGACCACATGGCCACCGTCGACCCCGAAAAACTCAATTTTGCCAAGGCTGCTCAGCTCCTCTTCGGGATTCTCAGCCTTTGCGACAAAGACTAAAAAAAAAATCAAACAATCCAACCACCACGGTGTGCCTCTATACCATCATTGATTTTGGTGTCGTTTGGAAGAGGAGGATTTTCAGATCTGAATCGCAAGGGAGCAGATCTCTTGTGTCCGAAGTCATCGGCCCTGTTCATGAAGAGGCACAAACCGCACTTCCCTTGCTAGTCGATTTCGTCGATGATCGTGTGAGTGTCATGAAGGTAAGGATGGAGGATTTGGTGCTTTTATGATCTTGAGAACAAAGGTTTCAGTCTGGTTAAACCATAAGAGTGTCACTGTGGTGTTGGATATGTAGACCATTTTGGGTGGAAGTGGGTATGGTCCTAGAATGTTCCCATTCCCCTCAACATCAACTCCCTCGTCAACAAGCGTGACTCTTTCCCCGTCCTCCGCCGCTGCGTCTTTGACTCCTACACCCCTCTGGTGCCAACACCGGAGCCGGAGCAATCCCTGCCATCAGAGAGAGGCTTTCGGAGCCGGAGCAATCCCTGCCATCAGAGAGAGGCTTTCGGCTGCCTCCCTTACCGCCGAGATTCTGACGAAGCATGTTAGATCTCTTTGTTCCTTCAACAGATAAGATTTTGTCCTGTTTGAGCTCTAAAGAAACCGTCGAACCTGATTCCGTGGTATGGAGGGTTGAGAAATTCAAAGGTGAAATTAAAGTTTTGATCTTTTTGGGCTTGGAATAATAGGTTTTGTTTGTTTTTTTGTGGGTGCATAATTGCAAAGGCTGAAAAGGATGAAGTTGCTGAAAAAACAACACAGACAAGCTCTTCTTCTTGATAATTTCTTGGGTGTTGATGGGCTTGCCCCTGGGCATTCACTTCATGATAGAAAACCTGTTACCTACGCTTTAGGTAAGAAGTTTTATCATAGTTTGTATTTTGTTTTCATAGCAGGAGTTGGCCTCTTCATTTTCCTCATTTTTTTTCTTTTTTGCATGGACTACTGGAGTATATTAGACAGTTCACTTTTTTTTGCAGTTGATTGTTGTGGGTATGTTAGGGCCCTAGGTACCTTCTGGGGCAAGTAGCATGAATAACCAATATCTATTTCATTCTTTGGAAATGTTTGGTTTTAGCATAACTAAAAAGTTTTCCCCATGGACCTGGGGGGCTTCTGATTGAGAAGTACAAGGATAATTTAGTGGGACTTTTTGATAGTTGACTTTGGGTTTTTGGATCATTCATTGAGTTGTTGGATCTAATAAATGTTTCATTGGATTTTGCATAGATACCATGCGCCCCCCATACAACCATATTTGTAATTGTACTGTCCTATACATTGATAGTGATGACTGATGAACAGTGGTAACAAAATCTGGACATGGGTAAGTTGTTGTTTTGGATTGTTTGATTTTTTTTAGGGTTGCTGATCTGAGACGAGGATGAGGAGTATAACAGAAGATGGGTTGTTGACAGGAGAAAAATCTGAGTTGGTGGTGGCTTGTGGTGGTTTGACAAAGGTCGAGTAGGGTTCATGTTCGTTGTGGATGGTATTACTTGTAGTTTCGTATTCATCGATTGGGTCTGATGGTGTTGTTTATTGCCTTTGCGAGAAGTCGGCTGTTCAACTACAATCGTGAACCAACAAGCATCTAAACAAGTTATTTTGGTGATGTGCTGAGTGGAATGTAAGGATTTATGCTCTTTATTGAAACATGGTTGGGTTGGTGCTATGTTTTGTTCTATGATTTTAAATTGCTTTTGTTTATGATTGCAGGAAGTTAAGAACTGTAGATTTTGGGTTTGGGATGATGATTTGAAGAAATGATTGAACCAAGACTCTGAAAATAATGGTGGCGTGGGAAGTAATGTGGGTTGTAGAAGTAATGTGGATTTGAATCATTTGTTGTCACACAAATGAAGAAGCTAAAGCTGAAGGTTACAACAAATGAAGAATTTGTTGGTATGAGGAACAAATCATGGAGTTGAAGAAGATGTTGGCTATAGAAGAACATCAAACTCAGACAAATTCTGAAGTTGTTGCTGAACTGAGGAAAAAAATGGCAAAATAACATACCAAGATTAACACTGAACGAAAGATGATCAAGGTTTTAGGATGCATTGTAGTGTTCCTTTGAGATTTATTGAGTGTTGTTACCATTGCATTTGCAATGAAGTAGTGTTCTAGTAGGTATGATAATGTGGTCTATAGTGAAGCATCAACAATTGTGATGACATGCTGTTTTAAATCCTTATGAACCTTTTTGTTTTTAGGTTCCTATGAAATTGATAATTTTGCTATAGCTCCCCATAAAAATATGTAGAATTTGTGCTAGGTCCTATCAAAACGACACCGACACCCATTGATCGCATTTCAGGTCAATTTAACTTTATTTTATTTTTTTATAAATAAAATAGTTTATTAAATTAAATTAAATATAAAAATAAAAAAATCCATGTGACATGTCATGTCAAAGATACATTTAATGAGACTCTTTACGTGTGTCATTGATGTATCCAACTATTGAACACGTTGTCACGTTTTGATCAGAGACTGGACAAAGACTAACTACAGTGGTCTCACACGAACCTACCTTTTGAAGTTTCAGGAATCCAGTGAGAAGTGAGAAGTAAAAAAATTTCTAGGATTAGTTAGAAAATTTAGATATATTTTAGGGATCTCAAACATATTTAAGTCTTAAAAATAAGATCCAATAAAACTGTAGGAAATAAAAACATATTTTATCTACATTTTATAACAAAAAATATTGTGGGTTACATTTCATTACATTTTGCAAAACCAAGATATACCCAACAAAAACGAAGAAATAACAACTACAAAGTGAATAAGTTAGAAAAACCCATAAATTATTCCATGACATGATCTGTATAATCAAAATTCTTCCATCCTTTTCCTAAAAGCATAGTAATGGAAAAACAACACAAAAAAATCACTTGAAGGGAACTGCCATGCATCAGCAATATAATGAGTTTCAGATCAAGTTTCAAATATATAAGCTGAAACAACAATCACCTTTGCGACAAATTTATTGACAACTTGTTTCTTCTTAGCTCCTATTGCACTAGCTAACATGTTGAATCTACACAACGGAATTCCCTGAAGCAAAAAGAATTGGAAAAACAGTTTTAATTGGAATGTTGAATTAAGAAGAAAAGTATAGGATCCAAAAAGAAAATAATAATAAAGTAGATGTCAGTCATCAACCTGTGTAGATGCCACTCATGAACCAATAAAATTAGGAGGATTTAAACTAATACATATATAGACTCTAAAATCGATATGTTTAGAAAGTACTATGTTCCTCTGATTTCTTGGTGGTACTTACGTTATTATAGACAAAAGTAAATTCTATAAGAGAAAAATTTATAGTTTTTAAAGCACTGATAAATAACTAACAAGAAATGCTAGGAACTTCTCTTGCACACTCATTTGAACATACTCCCTCTAATTGGTTAAAATTTAGTAAAAATTACAAAATTTATTGAATGAATTTCTCATAATTTTGTAAATTTTAATAAACTTTAATCAATTAGAAACAATGCATTTGAACCAGTGTACATTGCTAGTATTCCTCCAAAATAAATATTCTACCATATACACTCCGGTCTTATTGGCATTATGGACTATAGGTTATAGCATCCAATTGAGAAGAGAAATGTTCACATACATGTACAAGTCATTTTGTTTTCTTTTAGTGAGTTTATCATTGTGGGCTCCCACTCTCTCAGAACAGAAACATGCGTTCAAAGAAAACGAAGAAGTATTAAATGTAACACTCTTGAATATAAACAAGGGACAACAAGTGCATATGAACACATGTGGGCATGCAGAGAAAAAGAAGATGCTGGAGGCATGAAATAAAAGAATGATTAGATGTATAGTTCATAGATACGCAAATTTATGCTGGGAAAACTTTCCCCCACCAAACTTTTGTGTACAATTTACTCATGAATCAAGGTTGCTTTTTATATAGAGATTTCATACATAAGACCAGTCCAGGTTCTATCAAGTAAGCTTCATACATAATAAATAATAACACACCTCTTAAAATTTACACATATATTCAACAAGACAAATAAATATCAACAAAAAGTTGACAGAGTTAATAATAAAGAAAAACTTAAACTTAAACCCATAAATTCTTTTTCATGCATGGCACATTGATATCAGCCACATGATCAATGGATGCTAAATTCTTTCCATCCATCCATTAAACATCAAACATCGCAAACAAAATCACTTAAAGGGAAACTCCATCAGCAATATGAGTCAGCAGATTTTATATGAGCAAAGTCAGATTAATTGTATCAAAGTTAAAGTACAATTACCCATGTGCTGACTTTGTTAACAATTTCTTTCTTCTTAACCATTACTGCAAACAGGTTCAATGGCTGCTTTGAAATTCTCTAAAGCATAAACCATTGCAAAAATAGTGTTAAAAGGAAATGATCGAAGAAGGGTGAAGTATTGAAGGAAAATTAATAATGCAGATGTCAGTCGTCAATGTTAGCCTACCCATAAAATTAATTGTCAGGATTTTAACTTATATAGATCCTTTAAATTGATATGTTATTAAACACTACGTTCCTTTGATTTCATGGTTCTAGTTATTCTTTTATGCAAAAGAACATTTCTAAAATGAAATATTTATAATGTTCACGGCACAACAACTAACAATTTAATTGTCAGATTCGCATTATTTGGCAAATTATAGCATTCAATTTACAATAAGGTATATGTAGTGCCCATATTTAGCTTCTAAGACTAAATTCATCAGAATCTTAACTGAATTTCTAAACTATAAATGACTGGCTGAAATTTAGCGCATATTTCACATACATTGTTTATACCCGAGCTCCACAGGGGCCACATTTCCAAGTTAGATTTTCTGGGTACAATTCCTGCAGGCAATGCCTCATTTCCAGATGGACAACATTGTCTCTATTGGAAAAGGGTTCAGGAACAAAATTAGAGGTAACTAGTTTTTATTTTTATTTTTTTCAGCCAAAATAAATATTATTATCCGGCACATGAAAAGGATTTCCCCCATAAATACACACAAGCTTGCATGCATTGGATTTTGTATCCGGCATTGTAAGATAAACAAAGTGAAAATTTCACATGACAGTTTCAAAAAATATTACAGCAAGAATATAAACTCAATTAAAATTAAACAGATAAAAAAGGTAAAACATTTGAAATTCTAAAATAAAACTAGAAACCAGTTGTTCACACAAAATGATACACAATTAACAGCAATCAAAATTTGGAATTTGTTTAAGTCCACTTCTGGACCTTGAACTCCAAGGCCCATGAGTTAAGACGTCGATATTTACATATAATTCCCTTCCATCAGGTAATTCTATAGTTTTAAACAACAATTTTAGCAAAAAACTCAAAACTGAGGTAGTTGAGAAGAGATAAAAAGAAAACTATATTTCTCTTTTGGTCATACTTTATAATTCATACAACACCTTATATAGTATTTTCAAAAACATTCAAGGTTTGATATGCTCTGATTCATACATAAGTATTTCCTAAGAGTTATTACTTTAGATTTATATATGGAATAAACATGAATAACAGCTTTAAAAATGAAAGAAATAAATTCTAGCTAACACGTTTTCCAAATTCGCAAAGGGACAAAAATCGAAATACAGCATATTTTATTTGAGAAGCTCCGGAAGAATATGCCATTGCTTGGGAACAAGAGCACTCTGGATCTTTATTTGTCCTTACAACCTTTAACAATGGAGCCACAAAGTAACTGGAAAGAGAAAAGAAAAAAGAAACGAAAAGACAAACAAAGTAAAGCAACAACTTCAGATCCACAAGATAAGATTAACAGATACTAAACAAGAGAGGAAGCAGGAGAATGTATGAATATAAAGCAATTTCATCTATACTTGATCATATGACATTCATTCTTTGTTTTCTACTTTATGATCTTTGACCAGAAATCAATGACCGGTGGAGATCATTGTAAAGCAATTACAAACCTTGAATGATTTTGTTGATCCTTTGGATGGATAAGGATTAGATTTAACTCTTGCTTATGTATGTTGGAGTAATATCCTAATCGACCAGAAAACAGAAGGAAGAAATAATTTCATTGGACCTGGCTGTCTATAAAAGTGTGAACTCATACATTCACACTTTCACAACAAGACATTGATTTATATATAATATATAGATTTATAATAAACAAATTAATATTAACTACCCCACGTACTATGTAGATATCTGTATAATAATTATACCACAATTAAAACTCCGGGGAGACGTTAACGTGTCAGACACGCAGACACTAGAAAATAATGATTATTTTGGGTATTAGACGACACTAATTCATAATAAACTACAATTTATTATTGTTTAGAAACTTCTCAGTGCAAACCTTTTATCTTCTCTATTCCTTTGCTGGATTTTTTTTTTTTAAATCATGTTATCTTTGGTAATGATTAATCTCCGAAGAAAATATGACTGATAATCTTTTATGAGGTCTTTCTTCTCAATTTTTCTAGATCCATAAGGCTCGAATACTAGATCTTACTTGAGAGGTCAGGGTCCAAATTACCATGGGCGTGTTGGTTCCTTTGCTTAATTTTAATATCTCTCATAAACAAAAACCCCAACATAACAATGGAATCTAGCTAAACGAACTCCTGAAGGCATTCCAACGGGTAGATGCACCAATGGGGAACGATATAGCAGCAGGACGCAACTTTTATATTTGCGTTAAACTAGGTAAGCTAGCTACCACTATTACTCTTGTGACCAAATCACAGTTTTTATTAAGACACAATATTGTTTAATTAAACTTCAACATAATTAATGATTTACCCTAGAAACCACGGATTAAAATGCACTCATCAAATTCAACGGATTTTTTTTCTTTCTTGATAAATCAAAATTAACATTTCAAATCTTACACGAATTTGACATTTTTATTACAAAAAGGAGGAAAACACATAAAAGGCATTTAAGATGAATATTTAGTGTGTGATAGATAAGCCAAAGACCTAATTGCATGTGCAGCTATTGCTGGGATAATTTATATACAAAGACTTGAAGACACATTTCCAAAATAACATCCATCATGCAACACAATTTTTTCCTCCTTTCTTGACTTTTTCCGTACTAGCTACTTTTTTCCATTATCCTTCCCAAACCTTGCAGCAGAAAGAAAGAGTGATGTTACATGGACACCCATGCATGTATGTCAAACACTTAATAACCATTCATCATTTTTTTTATCTGTTTCTCCATGTCAAATCATATTATCTATAAAACTTATATTTTTTTTTTCAGTTTTATGTCTCTCAATGAGTGTCTATTGGCGTATATATCGGATGCCCATGGATAATTTATAGGTTTCATTGGTAATATGATTTAGAGTAATCATACGTGAACTCTCGGGGCCTATCCAGACTCATGAAAGGGGAGCAACCACAAAATAAAATTCATCCAATAAAACATACTAATAATTTTTATATAAATTATTTATAATTTAATATTTCAAAACTTTAATTACATTAATTATTTATTAATAAATAGATTTTTTTTTCATGTTACGAAAATAAATTTATAATTGAACTTACAACAACTTATGTACTCAACTCAACTAACAGAGTTAAACGATTCCCTTGATTTACGAAATATATATAGTTTTGTTATTGAAACATTAAATATAAAATACAAAAAATTAAAAAATATTTTATTTTTTTTGTGAGGTAACTTTCAACCTTTGTATCTTGCCAATATCGTGGCTTGTGATTACAACACCATAACTGTTATGTGTTCCTAGAATTTAGAATTTATAACAATTTATAGTTAGAGCTTGTTTGCATACAAAGATAGAAGTGATTTTGAGAGTCTTTCAAAGCTTCTCCACTGAAAAAAAAAAAAAAAAAACCTCTATATTGCCAATAGAAGCTCTCAAGAGTATTTACTACGTATCCGAATAGAGCCTTAGTCTAGTTTATTTATATGAAATGTGAAAAATAAGAACTAAAAAAATAAAATAGACTTTAACAAGTCTAAAAATAATCAAAATTAATTATGTAATAACTAAAAATTGATAAAATGTATTATTCATATATGATTTCTTAAAAAATGTAAAATTACTATTGATTTTATAATTTAAAAAGTAAGGAGATAAAAATTGACCATATAATAACTATAATTTTATAAAATATAATATTGAAATAATAATTTTAAAATAAAAATAAGATTACTATTCATTTTATATTTAGAAAAAACCCAAGAGATAAAAACTAACTATAGTCTGTAGAAAGAACAACAATGTCTAGACGGAGTCTAGTAAGTGAAACATCTTTCGCATAGAAAGGAATTAGGACCGTTGGGTTGAAAGCTAGCGATGCAATGAGTAGGTGGGAACGGGTTGTGTTAATTGTTTCATAAATTCTTTTCATTTTGCACGTGTAGCAAAGAGTGGAATGACAAAGCTGTCCAAGTTGCTAATTACCATATTGTCCTTTTTCATTGGATCTGTTTGCGCTTAATTGTAGTGAGTAGCCGTCACTTCAAAAAATATACAATTATGTGACAATATTTTTTAATTTTGAAAAATAACCTCTCACTTCTAAAAAATATAATTATTAAAATAAATTGGAAATAAAAAAAGAGACAAAAATTAAGTGCATAAACCTATTATGTTCAATTTTTAACATATTATATTAACCATAATTTTTAGCCGTTAGATTAATCTCCTTCCCTCTAGCTTAGGCTTGACAACAGGCGGGTCAAGGTCAGGTTTTGTTTAGCTCGCCCTCAACCCCCTATTTTCCCCTGTTCCAGCCCTCGAAACTCGATGGGGCGTAGATTTATCCCCAATCTCCACCCCTGACGGTATCGAGATTTCCCCGCCCCGCCGCGCCTCCGACATGCTTATAAAATCATATAAAAAAATATAATTTTTCATAGAATGAAAAAAATAATTTTAAATTACAACCATAACATATTTTTAAATTGTATTTGATAACATAAAATCTAATCCAACATAACATAAAATCTAATTCAATAGTTTTAGGTTTTAGTGTGTTATATATATGCCAGAATATTTTTGTAAATTAATTATTAGAAGAATGGCTTCAAGGGTAGGTTTGGATCGGGTATTAATAATCTCATCCCCGACCCCAAATGCAACTTCGGCTGTTAGGGAAAAACCGAATCCAACCTTGACCCCAAACACAACTTTGGGTGTCACATTCGAGAGTTTCATGGTCCATTAATATAAAATTTTGTTGTAAACCATTTTTTAACAATCAATATCAAGTTTTTCGATTATGAATCCGTAAGCCCGATACGGATTGATAATTTGTAACCCATAAGCGTGTTATGAGTGTGTATGAGTGTTTTCGATTGAAAATTCATAAGGTACTTATGATTTAGTGAAAAACACACATATTTAAGTTAAATTATTTTCATGTTATACATGG
Organism: Glycine max; assembly: GCF_000004515.6. NCBI lineage: Eukaryota > Viridiplantae > Streptophyta > Magnoliopsida > Fabales > Fabaceae > Glycine > Glycine max. The sequence goes on from NC_016090.4 coordinate 6,189,236, forward strand.
TTTGGTATAAAAAAATTGATAGCTTCTGTTTCTTGATACAACATGTGAAAAAATATTATTGTTGTGAATAATATGATTATCCGTATTATACTATTTTACATCCTATTATTATTATTATTATTATTATTATAATAAAAACATAGGTATCGTTGCATTTGTGCTTCTGTTTTTTTATTTGGGTATTGCAGTTTTCTTATAAAAATTAATATTAATTTTTAATATTTTTAGTATTAGCATTATATAACCCATAATGTAATAACAAAAAAAATAAAAAATAATAACATATAACACATATTTTTCAATTTTATGAAATTTTACTTATATTTATAACTAGTAAGTAACCGGTGCATACGCATAGATCACTTGATTAAAAGAACTTTAAAAGTTGATGTTCATGCAAATTTAAGCAAAGATTGAATATCAGGATAGTTGATGTTCATGCAAATTTAAGTTGATGTTCAGAATAACACAAATTGTAATGCAAATTTATTTGCCATTATATACTATCATCTACAACTAATTAACTTGTCAAGAATAAAGTGTATCAGGATAGTTTCTGAAGTTTAACTATTACTATCTTTTAGCCATGTTGTTAACTTTATTCAACTTCACGATGCAAATGGAAAGACAAATTCCTTAAAAATGCATTAATCCCTGATTTCTTTACCGCGAGAATCTATGGACACCCACATTCTCAAATTCAAAACTGAAACTATGTAACCCAAAAAGAATCCAATTTTCAGTCACAAGTCAAAGTGAGAGAAACTAAGAAGAAGGAAGCTAAAATGAAAAGACATGGCAATAGCATTTTGTATCAGTAACCAAACCGAATGCTTGCCGGTTGGATGTTTTTTCGTGGATCACCTTGGAAGCGGAAAAATCAGAAAGGAAAAAAAAACGGGAAAAATCAATAAGGAAGGAAAAACATGAAACAAACAACTATAACTAAAGAATAATAATAATAATAATAATAATAATAATAATAATAATAATAACAATAACAATAACAATAACAATAACAATAACAATAACAATAACAATAATAATAATAATAATAATAATAATAATAATAATAATAATAATAATAATAATAATAAACATGCATAAAATAAAGTACACAGAAAGAAACTTGATGGCTGGATGTTTTTTCGTAGATCACCTTGTAAGCGGGAAAATCAAAAAGGAAAGAAAAACAAAGTGGGAAAAACCAGTTAAGAAGGAAAAAACATGAAAGAAACAACTATAACTAAATAATTAATAATAATAATAATGCAGTGGAGAAAGAGAAATGTGAATCACCAAAACCATAACTTTGATGTGGAAACATGTTTGTATTAGTATATTACATAAGAAAATAACATATAGGGTTACCTTTGCAGAAGAACCAAACTCCTCAACGGATTTCCTTATCTGGGTAAGTGTAGAATCTCTTCCTTGATCCATTTGGAACTATTTGAGTGAAGAAAAAATTGATGGGGTTGGACCAAACTGAGAACAGAGGAAAGGAGAAGAACTTGGAAGTGCCTAATTTTGGTTTTCAGAGTGGTATGAACATAAATGTTGAAGAAAGTGGGCGAGTGGTGAAAGCGTTGTCACCTTCCGCATGACTGTTGTTATGGTAGCTTGCCAAAAAAATCAAACCACAAAAAATCAGACCAAAAAAAAGGAAAAAAATAGATAAAAATGACACATTTAATCTTCAACACCGTTGTTGTTACTGTAGCCTATTCCAAAAACCAAACCACAAAAAATCAGACAAAAAAAGGAAAATAAAAATAAAAATGACATATTTATTCTTCAACTCCATACTGTGAATCCTATTATTGCAACCCTTGCATGGACAAAGCATCCTAACCTTTAGCATCGCCGTTAGCCTGTCCCAAAAATCAAACCGCAAAAAATTAGACAAAAAAAATGGGAAAAAATAGATAAGAATGACACCTTTATTCTTCAACACCGCCTTGTAAATTATATTGTTGCAACCCTTGCATACTTATGACAAAAACAAAATACCTATATGACCAGGAGGGCTTCAAATTGGTTAGCTAGCCTCACCAATCAAACCAAATTTCATAAACAAAATACAATAATATTGATTACTGCAGGCTTATAAAAACTATTAAGATAACATTTCTCATTGGATTCAACTTCTGTTGTATTTTTAATTCCATTACACTATTTAAATTCCCTTTGGCGACATAGTACATTAGTTTTGCAAACGTAAGGGAACAAATTAAAGCAACAATAGAGGTAATCAATCAAGATTCAAGAACCACAATATTTAATTTTATTTTCTAATTTCCTTTTAGCATAAGAAGCCAAGCAAAAGAAAAGGCAAACCTCTTGTCACTAATTCTATTCTTATGAAGAAGAGGACAACAACTCCATGCCTCAGCTTTGACCTTTTGTAAGTTCTCCCATGCATTAATTTTTAATTGCAACATACACTTAAAATCAAATACCATTGCATGTGTAACAGAGATCACGGACTAACTCTGAAGTTTCTTGTGCATGTACCTATCAAATTCCCAAAACAAAAAAACCAATTGCAGATCAATTCGCAACGAGTGTAATAAAACATGAAAAATTAAAATTAAATATAATTATTATGAAATTTTGCTATATAGTTATTTACAATAATAATATTTTTCAATATTCCCTTTATTTAATATGAACTGGAAAATTTTGCAATATTCCCTTTATTTAATACGCACGGGTCATTGTTTTCCTGACTAAGTAATAATAATAATAATAACAACAACAACATCAATAATAATAATAATAATAATAATAATAATAATAATAATAATAATAATAATTAAACAAAACAAAAAAATAACAGAAACTAAGAAAGAGTAGAAAGAAGGTCTGTACTTGTTAAAAACTTTATTTTGTTGCCCCACTCAACAAACCAACAATTTATTTTTTGCACTTGTTTAAAATATTTGAAATTTAAGGGTAAAAATGCCGAATCTAAATTAATCACCATCTTTGAGCCCTGCCATGTGTTAGTTATTGTAATTGGGTAAAATAGTGTGAATTTAATAATAGGAAATAAGTTAACTTATGTCATATGAAAAACTAATTGATAACTGCTAAATAATTGTATTTTGATAATAGAAAATAAGGCAAAATTGTCTTTAAAAATAATTATTTAGCAGTTATTTGCGCTTAAATATTAAAGAATTGATGTTTTGTTGAATTTTGGCTGCAGATATAAAAACTGGAGGTGTAACAAGCAAAAAGGCCAGAAAAATTGAAGAAAAGAAGAAAATCTGAAGCAGGCCCAGCCCAATACGCGCGCTAAGCCCATGATCCAACAGAAGCGCGCGCTAAGCCTGCAACACGCGCGCTAAGCCCGCGATCCAACAGAAGCGCGCACTAAGCCTGCAACACGCGCGCTAAGCCCGCGATCTAACAGAAGCACGCGCTAAGCCTGCAACATGCGCGCTAAGCGCGCGATCTACACGGGCTGAGCGAGGGGGTGTCGCGCTGAGCGCGCCTACGAAGGCCCAAAGCCCACTACAACAGCTATAAATAGAGAGCCAGTTCACGGGACAGAAGACACCACGACAGAACCCCCTCTCCTAGGGGTTTCATTTACTCCTTTTCTTTCTTTCACCCCCTTCTCATTGTAAAGTCCTCAATGGCCATGAGTGGCTAAACCCTTAGTTAGGGTCTGGCAGGCTAGAAGCCAATGTGATGTATGATGTACTCTTCACTATTTATCAATGCAATACCAGGTTTTTCTTTCCTATTTTCTTTTCTGTTTTTACCTTGCATACTCATTTTTATATTCTGTTAGGGGTTAGATGCTCGGGAGAGGGTAACTTCTAAATAAGATGATTTAAAGAAGATATGCATGCATTAGTTTCAGGGGTTAGATGCTCGGGAGAAGATAACTTCTAATAGAACAAGAAGAAAAGATATCATAATAAAATCATTGCTAGACATAGAGTGATTGCATTATGTCCATGCGTCAAAGCAAACATCTAGAATTAAAACTTCATGCATTTTATCTATTGAGTCTTTGCAAAGGCATTTGGGGGATAGATAGGTAAAATAGACTTGTCATCGTGAGGCATCAGCGGCAAGTAAATAAATAGATGTGGGTGAAATAGAATCACCTGGATTGGTAAAGAAAAAATCATAAACTCATACATCCTAGGCAGGCTAGGCAAGTCAGTTTCCAACATTATCTTATCTTGAATTTATCTTTTTTTTTATCTAAATATTTTATCTTTCTTATCTTTCACTTTTCTAATCTTCTACCTTTTTCTTTTTCTTTTAATTTTATCTTTAATTCTTTTATCTTTTCCTTTATCTTCTAATTTTATCTTTTCTTATCTTCTATCTTTTTCTATTTTTTTTATTTTAAATTCTTATCTCTTGCTTTTAAATTGGGTTTGCATTAATCTAAGTTCAAACAAAGTCCCTGTGGATTCGACACTCGGACTTCCGAGAACTTTACTACTTGTGATGATTTGGTACACTTGCCAACGAGTCAACACTAATCAAAAGTGAAAACCTTTGTGCCTCTTTGATGCAAGTGAATACACATTGACGAGTGAGATACTCATGAAGAATGGAATGTTTAGTAAACATACATGAGGTTACTTGTATTTCTACACGAGCTTACATTGGCAAATGAGTTGATTTTGTACTTGTTTCTAATTGTATCAAATATGGTTTAAAATTTCAAACACACAACTCTCCATGCATTGCTTTCATTCCTTACGAAAAGAGGAAAAAAAAAATTTGTAATAACATTTTCTCACTTCATTAGATTTTTCAAGATTTTTTTTCAAATGGTCAATCACAGAATGACCGCTGTGCTTACTTAGAAAGAAAAAATATTAAATCACAACTGGTTTTGGTTTCTGCAATGGAGGATATGGAAAATACCACAACATATTGTTCAATCAGAGATATATTGGTATCTTTGACCAAAATAAAATTTATGACAACAATCCATCTATCCCACCTTCAGAACTTACAAAAATAATATACAACCTCAATCTTTCAAAATTAATCTAGTAGACTGTCCACTTGTTTAACTCTTCTCTTTCAATTTAGCAAACTAATACCTTCATTTCTCTCCATTTTGTCTTGCATCTTTCCTCCACTCTGAACCTTCATCCTTCACTCAATCATCAGCTGGATTACACTTACTCACTTTTGTTTGTTCCAATGCTCACTTTTATAGTGCTGCTGCATCAAATGTGACAATTGAATATTCCATTTGCCCCTTCACCTAAATCTGTGCAATAAACATCAGGTTCCATTTACCAACCTTTTAAAAAGATAATTGAACTATTGATTACAAAGAGGAGTAATATTAACAAAAGATAAGAAACAATAGTCAAATATTTTTAAGATAATAACACCTCCAAGCCAAGATTGAGAGATCATTCAATCAATGATGTCATATTATAATTTCAAAGGATGTCAAAATCTATTGAAATGCTTTAACTTATCCAATATTGATTGCTGTCTCCATTTTACCACCCGTTAAAACCCATAGCTTAATTCCTGCCTGTGCTAGCTTATCAATGCATTCAGGAACCTAAATGACAGAGAATCATAAGAACACTCACAAGTTGTTAGGACTTATGATAGTTCACAACATGGCTTATTTCAAAGTATGCACACATAAATTTGAAAGATGGAAACACAACTAATGTCTGAAAGAGAAACATTGTCTAACATACCCCATTTTGAAGTTTGGCTTCAACTGCAGTAGCACCAAGTAGAGCCTCTTAATAATGAATGCACTGAGCAATCCAGCCTGAAAAATATAATTATACCAAAAAAAAATATCAATAATCCCAAGCAAATTGCAAGAACATCAGACAAGATACGGGGACAGAATTAGAAAGTGGCAGGAAAACTTACAAAGAATCCCAACACAGTGCTTGCAATGAATAAATACAAAAAATTCCCTAATAATTGTAAGGCAGTGATTAAGTCAATGTGAGAGAGGTCAAAGTTCTGAATTGCTTTGAAGAGAACTACGAAGGAAGCATCCCTTACTACCCCCTCCCCAAAGACCACACTATATAGTAAGGGAGTCTCATCCTGATTGAGAACTTGAAGCATCCACATACACATCATGATTTTCAGTACAATATAAAGGGAAAATTAAAAGAAAGATTTGTGGTCTTTGTTTCGACATTTATACCTGCAACGTGGAAACATAATTTGTTGTTGAATAAATAGAGAAAACTCTAAATAAGGAAAGAACGAACATTCTTCCTATCTTTATCATTTTATTGTTTGTCATGCCCTGTAGATGGATGGCTACCATTTTCCCAGTGTACAATAGCTGCAATAAGGATTGAACCTAAATGCTATATATGGGCAAACACTTGACTGCATAAATCAACAATTTATAAATAATGAATTAGATTGTCCACATAACTCAAAATTAATCAAACCTTTCAATATGATCGTGATGTATGAGTGAATTGAGTAGATTGAGAATATAGGCCATTGGCGCTTGTATATGTCTGATTAAAAAAATAAAACATAAAAAAGATATATAATAAGTTGGCATATTAATAAAATAAAAAATAAATACGCTTGCTAAAGTTAAATCAACAACACATAATAATAATAATAATAATAATAATAATAATAATCATAATAATAACAATAATAATAATAATAATAATAATAATAATTATAATAATGATATGACTAATAACATCAATCCATTTTTTAAATGTCATATGAATCTAATTATTATCACAAAACTTGATTTAGAAGACAAATTTGAATCATGGGATGAAAGTCATTATTCTATTATGTGCATTCACATGGAGATATCAAAATGAACATTTTCAACAGAATATACAATTAAAACTTAAAAGTATACAACTTACTCCTCCATTGGCCAAAGCAATGGCCATGATTGTTGCAGCTTCCATGACCGATGAAAGAGGATTTCACATAAATCCTAAAAACTTCAAAACCTTGCTCTCCTGCACAGAAACAAAATTTGGAAGTAGAAACCAATAATAAATAGTATAAATAGAAGCATACTTTTTGAGGCTCCAATAATTGTGTCCTCAATTTTGCTATTTTTGCCTTGAGCTGCCCAAGCTAATACTTTGCATAGTAGACATAACAACAACAACAACAACAACAACAACAACAACAACAACAAGGCAAATAATATAAGCAAAAGGCAAGAATATTGACCATTGTAGATCGAAGAGTCAAAGATCTTACACCAGCAAAGGGAAAACCCTCTCGATCCTTTAACAAATGGGAATGGAAGCTCCTGAAATTGCCCTCAGAACCTGGCCATGCAAGAAAAGAAGGCGAAGAAGCAAAAAAATATAAAAGAATCCGAAGAAGCATAATGTTTTTCTTTAAAGTTGGACGAAGCAACCAAAAAGCTTAACAAAACATAAATCTAGGAGCTTCTACCTATGTATTAAAACAATAAGATAAAATTAAAACTAATGGAGAGTTTAGCAAGGAAGGATAGAGGTTCAAAGTTAAAACCTTTTTGAGCTTTTGTAATCTTTTGATCAACCATTGCCAACCTACAATCACAAAGAAATGGTAAATCATTTCCTCACCGCTTCAAATTTAAAAGAATAAGCTTGGAGAAAAATAAAACCTTAGTACCAGAACAGATTAATATAGCATCACCAATAACAAAGCATCCTTACAATCCCCTTGTATCTCTCCTCATCTAACCTTCTTCTTGAAAATAAAGGATGCATAGTTCCATTGTTAAATACCATATCAGGCAGCCAAGATCAATGTCACAACCAGGAAAAATAACCATTAGTTAAGAAAAAAACATGCATAACAACAAACAAAATTATAACCTTGCAAATAAAAACAAATAGTAATGAAACAAACATACATAACAGCAAAAAGGAAAAAAACTTGCCTGTTGGATGCTTCTTCATTGATAGCCCGGGAAAATAAAAAGGAACCAAAAAAAGAGTTGAAAAATCAGTAAGCAAAAATAACTATTATTAAGAAGAAAGCATGCATAACAACAAACAAAATTAGAACCTTGCAAATAAAAACAAATAGTAATGAAACAAACATGAATAACAACAAAAGGGAAAAAAACTTGCCTGTTGGATGCTTCTTCGTCGATAGCCCGGGAAAATAAAAAGGAACCAAAAACAGAGTTGAAAAATCAATAAGAAAAAATAACTATTATTAAGAAGAAAACATGCATAACAACAAACAAAATTAGAACCTTGCAAATAAAAACAAATAGTAATGAAACAAACATGCATAACAGCAAAAGCGGAAAAAACTTGCCTGTTGGATACTTCTTCGTCGATAGCCCGAGAAAATAAAAAGCGACCAAAAACAAACTTGAAAAATCAGTAAGCAAAAATAACTATTATTAAGAAGAAAATATGCATAACAACAAACAAAATTAAAACCTTCCAAATAGAAACAAATACCAATGAAACAAACATGCATAACAGCAAAAAGGGAAAAAACTTGCTTGCATGCAACACACCATTTCATTTTTGTTTCAAGCCGATGACTTTAACCATGGCAATGCTCCAAGATTATTGGTCAAGCATAAAATAAAGAAGGAAAGCCACCAAACAGCTAAAAAAGCACGGGAAAACAGAACAGGAACGACAAATTTATAAAAGAATCATACAACATAACAATACAGTAACAAATAGAGCAGGAAAACAGCAGCAGCCCTGCCAAACACAGACATGTACAACAATCCCACCTTGAACTGTAGAAGCAACGAAAGAGGAAGAAAAGAGCCAAGCGAATAAAACTCGGAATGACCAACCCAAAAGCACAATCTCACACCAAAAACAAAATCAGCAGAGCACATGGCAGCAACAAAGAAATATACCATGGACGTGTCAACAAAATTGCAACCGAAAAAATTGGAACTGCAATATCAGAACCAACACAACAAAAAGCAACAATCCACGTGCCAAAAAACCAAGATACATGGCAGCAAACGTGATAGAAGCAATGTGAAAGAAGCAACAAACGTGCAGCAACCCAACAAGATACATGGCAGCCAGGTGGCAGAAAACCAAGCCCAAAGCTGGAGGGCTATAAAATGACCAAAAAACCATGAAAATTGCCACATGTCAAGCTCTCAGCCATGGGCACACCAGTAATTTTGTCATCCTTCAGTTTTAACAACAAACAAAATTAGAACCTTGCAAATAAAAACAAATAGTAATGAAACAAGCATGCATAACAGCAAAAGGGAAAAAAACTTGCCTGTTGGATGGTTCTTCGTCGATAGCCCGGGAAAATAAAAAGGGAACAAAAACAGAGTTGAAAAATTAGTAAGAAAAAATAACTATTATTATGAAGAAAATATGCACAACAACAAACAAAATTAAAACCTTCCAAATAGAAACAAATATCAACGAAACAAACATGCATAACAGCAAAAGGGGAAAAAACTTGCCTACTGGATGCTTCTTCGTCGATAGCCAGGGAAAATAAAAAGGAACCAAAAACAGAGTTGAAAAGTCAGTAAGAAAATTAGTAAGAAAACATGCATAACAACAAACATGCACAACAACAAAAGGGAAAAAAGCTTGCCGATAGGATGCTTCTTCGTTGATAGCCTGGTAAGCGGGAAGATAAAAAAGGAACCAAAAACAAAGTGGAAAAATAAGTAAAAAACCAGAAACATGAAACAAAGAACTATGAATCACCAAGTAAACATAAAAAGATGCACAACAACAAAAGTAAAACTTTGATTCGAACATAAATTGGGAAACTCAGCAGAAAACAAAAGCATAAACTAGAAGTGAAGATGGAAGAGATAGACCACAAAAATGAAGAAGAAAGAAAGCAAAGCCTAGGAAAATAAAAAGGAACAAAAAATAGAGCTGAAAAATCAGTAAGAAAATCACTAAGAAAACATGCATAACAACAAACATGCACAACAACAAAAGTAAAACCTTACTAACCTCCTGGTTTCACAAAATTGTAACCCAATTCAATAAAAAAACCAACATTTCAATTGTCCATAACAATGTAAAAAAAGATAAACAAAGCTAGATGAATTTATCAGTCCATGAAATTATCCCAGGAAACAATATCGAAAGTCCATCCATTTAAAAAATCAGCAAAAGCACAACCTAGATCCCTTTGTACAATTACATGCCACAAATTTCTAAAATAAAAACAGTCATCAAATCTGAAATAATAATGCCAATGATCTTCAAGAAAAAACAAAAATAGTTATCAAAAGGAAATTAATAAAAGATGAAACCTAATTAGGCGCTAAATATCCACATTCGCTATTCAGAAACTATATAGGCCAAAAAGGAATAAAGTGAGTGGAGATTAGCGATAAGTAAAAGGGGCTTACACGATCAGTATACATATCCTTTGTAACCTTCGATGGCTTCACGAATCTCTTTCCTGCGGAGGGAAACAATGACAAATTATTGAAAAAGATAGAAGGAAGGGAAAAAGAGAGTAGAAAAGAAAAAACCTTTGCGAGAAACAGGAACTTTCCCGTAACAAGAACTTGCACGAATTATCCTAACACTAGTTTTCATGTTGGGTTGAGACCAATTATAAGCGATTGAACGCGAAATACCACTGAGCCACAGATACCCTAATCCAAATAAAAACTGCAAAAAAGATACTGTGAGGTGCAGAGATTGCATGCAAATCCATATAGTTAATAACTGAGGAAAATGCATAAAAACTCATAGACTTTCCCGTAAAAGTCTGAACAAAATCAGAAATATGAGTTTTACGGAAAAATAGCAACAAAGCATCCAAAGAAAACACAAAAAATCAGACAAAAAATGGTGATAGATTAGCGATTGGAGATTAGCGAGTGGAGATTAGTGATAAGCAAATGGGCCTTACACGGCCCTAACCAAAATCCCAAAAAATAGAATGAAGATGCAAGCCCTTAGCAGCTAAAGAACTCAACCGAAAACAAAAGCAAAAAGTGAAAGTGAAGAGGACACCAAAATGAAGAAGAAAGAATGGAAACAGAGGAAGCAAATTCGTGGGGAAATGACTGAAAAAGGTTAGAGAAGAAGCCACGTGCATCCACCAACAGAAGTTAAACACTGAAGCTGGAATGGCCAAAGCTAGACACTCAATGTGGCAGAAAACATGGCACAAAACCAAGGCCAAAAATGGAAGTGAAGATGGAAGAGATAGACCACAAAAATGAAGAAGAAAGAAAGCAAACGGAGGAAGCATAATGAAGAAGAAAGAAAGCAAATGGAGGAAGCAATCCTCAAAGCCAAACCAAAATTGTAAAAAATAGAATAAAGATGAAAAGTGAAATGTAGCAAAAACAGGATGCTTCTGGAAGAGATAAAGAGAGAGGAAAAATCTCAATGTGGTAGAAAACAAAGGCAAGCCAGCAAGCCAGGTGACACAAAGCCAAGGCCAAAGCTGGAGGAGTATAAAATGACCAAAAAGCCAGGAAAATTGTCACATGTCAATCTCCCAGCCATGGGCACACCAGTAATTTTGCCATCCTTTAGTTTTACAGAAGTAATATAGATTCACTTTAATTTTTCCACATTATAATACGGTGTAAGTTTCTTGATGCAAACATACATTGCAACATTCTATTTTTAAAATTAGTTGTTGTTTTAAAAATTAAAAAATATATATTTTTTGAATTTTGATTATAAAAATTAAATGTTGAATAAAATAATTTTTCATGTTTCTTAATTTATTTAGTATGTTTAATTTGATCTCTTTATTTTTAATAGGTTTAGTTAGGTTTCTTATTTTTTTAAGATAAATTAAATTGGATTTCTTTAGTTTTAAAAACTTTAATTTGATCTTCTGTAATGTAAAACTAGTGGAAACCCAGAGAATGTAGCGAATGTGTCTTCATCTCTATTTTGCTATTACATTTTTTTGTATTAACATTTTTTATTTTCTTTTATCAGAATATGAGATTTTTAGTATCATTATTATTACTTTTAAAAAATAAATGATGATAAATATTTTTACTGTTGATTTTAACATTATAAAAAAACCATTTTTAAAAAAAGGTTTATAAATATGTGGCCTTTCAATAGTTCTTTTCTGCTTTAATTTTTCTAAAATTTACTAATTTCTTTAAAACAAATATAAAAAATTAAAAATAATTATTCTTATATTTTCTAAATTTTATCACAATTTTTAAAAAAATGAATAGTCTAAATTTACTAATTTCTTTAAAACTATTTTTGATTTAACAAAAAATGGCGGGTTACTCACTTCCACAATTATCGGCATGCAATTTTAAATTTATTTAATTAAAAAAAAGAGGTTATGAGTTACTTTGTATTAGATTTAATATATTCGTTAAGTTTTTATTCATCCCTTATCTGGGCATTCCAATTGCCCGTGTTATGTTGGCCCACACCACCATAAATCACAAGTTGGACCCAGTGGAGCTCCTAAGTCCCTTAATGATGTTGTCGATGTTGAAGGTGCTCAACATGCTGGTCAACAACAACTAATAAGTCGTGATTATCCTAGAACAAGAGGAGCAAAAACTCATTTGAGAAGATGACAACTAACAACAACTAATGCAGTTCAACAACATGACAAACCTATGACCTTATGTACCACAAATCGTTGTGGGACATCGTGAGCTATTAATTTTTTTTATACCAAAACATGTATAACATGAAAAATAATTTAACTTAAATAAATGTGTTTTTCACCAAATCACATTGATCGAGGCCGTACCCGAATCAAATAAACATGAAAATGCAGTAACTAGGAAGTGATCCTAGGTCGTTTCCCAACGAGCAGTGACACACCAATTGTTCATAATATACTTGCAATAACAGTAACGATGGGGGGGGGGGTGGTTTGTTTGTTTTATGATTAAAGAGCAGAACAAGTAAACTGGAATACGAAATTACTAATATTAAAAACGGGTTGTTTCCTTTGATTCAGAAGTCATTCTCTTATCCTGGGTTATGGAGAATTCGTCCCTAACAGTCAACCACTTAATCCAACCCTATTTCAATTTACTAAGCGAAAATCAACTTAGGATTGTCAATACGTGATTAGGCACCACATACACCAGTTAGCCCTTCATCCATTAAGCATGAACGCAAGTTAGGCTCAGAGGCAATTAATCGAACACGAAGCGTGCACTGATTAATATTCACGAATTTGGGATAACTGGTGAAGGGAAAACTGCCAGGGAACCACATTACAAGCGAAACCTCAAAGAGAGTTGGGCTTCGTCCTCAAAAGGAAACAACACCTGAAAATCTAGCCTTCCATGGATTCAAACAGAAAACGCAAATGAAACATGGAGCAGAAACGTAAATGAACAGAAACGTAAATGAGACAGAAACGTAAATGAAAGTAGAAGAAGAAGCAAGAATGAACTCGTAATTAGAAGCAGAAAATGGAAATTTGCATTAAGAACGAAAATCGTAACAAGGGAACAGAAAAACGTGAAAACCTAAAACCAAAGCTCTGAATAATGAAAATAGCATAATAGAATGCCCTCCATGAATCCCAAGGCAACTATTTAAAAAGAGTCACTCAAAGTCACTGGGCCCTATTACAATACTCTAGCCCAAAACGAAATAAACACTGAACAACATAAAATAAAATTGCGAAATTTCCTAATTAGAAATTAACTAAGGTAAGCGCTGCTTTATTTGCCCTCTTCAAGTCCACAACCAAAATCCAGATTAAGCTCAATGTTTCATTAATTCCTGAAATTAGATTAAAAACATCAAATTAGCTAAATGAGCCCAAATAATAAAACTGCCTAATTAATTGACAATTAAGACCAATCAATAATTAAAATGGTGCAAAAAGGGTTTAGAAAATAGAAGAAAATGATGGCACATCACACATGTCCCTTATGGATTTTCAATTGGAAACCCGCATATACATTTGTAACATGCTTATAGATTACAAATTATCAATCTGTATCGGACTTACGGATTCATAATCGAAAAACCCGATATTGATTGTTAAAAAATGGTTTACAACAAAATTTTGAATGTGATACAAAATCGTTATTAATACCATGCTCTAACCAACTGACATAATTGACCAATGAGATTACTGTTTTTAATTAATGTCAATAATATATAGCACTAGATTTTGTAATGTCAGAGCGTTACGGATTGGCAGACCGTACGAGACTAACCATACAAGGCTTACGAATTTCCGATTATGAATTCGTAAGGCAAGATCATACCAATTGTCAACTCGTATTGGGCCTACGACAACTTATATTGGGCTTATAGGTTAGGGATTGCAAAACCATAAGCCCAATACATATTGTCAATCTGTATGGGGTTACTGGATTTGTAATCCATAACCCTCTGATGGGTCCATATGAGATTTATGAATTGTCAATCCATAAGCATAATAAACTTGTAAATATGACAGGTTTCAAATAATAATTGGCCATGTTGTTCATCCTTAAAAATTTGAAGAAAAAAAAACTACTTCTTTATATATTTCATCAAACAATTAAAAAATATAAAGCAATTTAACATCAAATAGATATTAAAAAAATACTTTTATGAATAAATTTTCAAGAAAGAAATCAAGAAATTCATTTATTAGGTTCAATTTGGTCTAACGACTAAAAATCATGATTAATATAATATGTTAAAAATTTAACATAATAGGTTTAAATTATTTATGCACTTAAGTTAATTTTTGTCTGTTCTTTTATTTCTAATTTATTTTAATAATTGTATGTTTTAGAAGTGAGAGGTTATTTTTTAAAATTAAAAAATATTGTCACATAATTGTATATTTTTTGAAGTGATGGTTACTCACACTACAATTAAGCGCAAACGGATCCAATGAAAAAGGACAATATGATAATTAGCAACTTGGACAGCTTTGTCATTCCACTCTTTTACTGCACGTGCAAAATGAAAAGAATTTATGAAACAACTAACACAACCGGTTCCCACCAACTCATTGCATCGCTAGCTTTCAATCCAACTGTCCTAATTCCTTTCGTATGATGCGAAAGATGTTTTACTTACTTACGCTAGACTCCGTCTTGATTCCATTGCTTCCAAGATGGGCACAGTTACCTCTCACAAGTTACAAGGCCTATCTTGGGAGAATTCACTGTCCTTTTTGTCAAATGGGCATTTAAAGAAAGCAGAGAGGAAGAACATCCTCATTTGGTAAATGACGAGTTATATATTTTTCTTTACCGTAAAGGAATATGTATACTAAACATTATAAACAATTAGACCTATAATACAATTTGTTCTCTATAATATATTATTTTTTTAATCCTCATAATTATTTTTTCAAAAGATCCTTGTGAAATTATCTTTTTTCGTAATTGTCTTTGTTATTTATTTTATTTGAGTTATTTCAATTTTTTTTGTTTTAATCCCTACAATAATTGGATTAAATATAATTGAGTTATTTTATTTGATTTTTTTAATTTTTTTTTTGAAAATGATTCTTGTAAAATTCCTATTCTATTTCAAGATTTTCCCATAGCATTTTCATTGCACTTATCCCATTTGATAAAATTTCCCATCGATTTGCCAATTCATTTTGTCATCTCCTTTGTTCTGAAAGCCGCTGGAAAATCATAAACCCTAATCCAAAATCAACAATGATTAAGATTGACATTCCCATGATTTTCTTCTATATTCGTCGAATTGAGAACCACCAATCTTCTATTGAAGCACCATGACCCTCCTTCTTCAACTTGCGTTCAATCCTTTTTATTAAGGAACCGGGAGGTGTAAAGGTTCCTTCCTGCTTCTTTGATTTCTACACCCCCATGCACCTTCCAAATTTGCGCTATTGTTGCCATGAAAGCCTTGTTGTTGAAAGATCCCTGAGTTAGAATCTTCCCTACTAGCAAAGTCTAATTTCTTTCACTTCCTACCTTCTCACCACTCTTTCTTGAAGCTTCAATCTAAACCTCCTCTTTCGTAAACTCCACTTTGTGGCATTGTTCCACATCGTACCCTGTCTCTTATGATTAAGACTCCTAACTAACCCTCCCTCAATGCAGGTAGATCCCTAAATCAAGACCAAGAAACAAAATCTCGGAAGAAAACCCTTATGATACTGTCACTAGCAGGAAACTAGCTTAGCAACATGAAGGCACTCATTCGTCATGCAAGATTAAGGGACTTCTTGATATACTTGATTTTTACATATAGAGAAAATTCATGTTGTCTTGCCAATGAGTCTGGCTCCATTTGCATATATTATATGCATGGTACTAAGTCTTGACTTATTATTATGCTTGGATATTAGATACCAAGAAGAGGCTGCCTAAGATGGTTTGTTGAAGTTAATAAAAATTTGATAAATGTGTAATTGAATTGAGACGACACCTTGTAGTGAAGGGTTAATAGAGTCCATCTGGTATGATGTTTATTCTTAATCTTCTTAATTTTTGTGTGTGTAAGTTTTCCTTCTTATGTTCAACAAAGAACATGGGAAAAGAAAAATTTGCATTTTTATATAATTCCAATCTTTCCTTTTACTTGGGCAAGAGATTGCTTATAAAAAAATTGAGAAAATAGAAGTGTAAAGAATAAATGATCAACTTGAACTGATCTCAAAGAGATTGCTAATAAGTTCTTGTGAGGAAAATAGTGCAGTTGGGCAATTTTGAGGTTGTTCTCATCGTTAACTAGCCTATGTGCAATGTTGTATGAGCTAGTTGTGAATAGCGGATTAATGAGTACTGTAATTAGTGAACCAATTAATTAAGTGAATCAAATATGAGAACAAATGAATTCATTATACATAGATATAATAGTGAATATAACTAAAATTTGCTGAAAATATAAAACTATACAAAATACGAGTTCAGAATGCCTAAAGTTTTATTTGGAAAAGGCTAATTGATATATACAATAGAAATAATTAGACAGTAAAAGAGAGGATACAAGGTACCAAGATAGCAATCCCAGAATAAATACAAGATTATCAACCCATCAATAGTTCCCAATATGCTCTCCCCACTCTTACAGATAACACACTTCTATGAAGCATCAAGAAACAGAACACATTTCTGTTAATCCCGATCCCGAGTGCCACAAAACATCACCACCATCGACTCAAAAAATCTTTCAAACATGCAGTTGGATTTGAATTCCACTGCACAAAAGAGAATTTACATATCGTAAAATCCTTAAGCCAAGACCCCATTGAAAACAAAATATTGTCCATGACAGCTCCAGAGTGCCTAAATAAAAAGTAACAACTATATATACAAGATACATTTTGAGTTGGAATTTATAAATTTATCATCTGATCAAATTGGTTTAAAATTTAAATCTGACTCCATCTGATACAATTTTTGGATTAGATTAATTTTAATCTTATTTTTATTTCTTTTGAGAAATTAATTATTGAACAAATGACGAGATACATAATTTTTTTACCGTATGATAATATGTATACTAAACATTATAAAAAATAAACCTATAATACAATTTGTTCTCTATAATATATTTTTGTTTTAATCCTTATACAATATATTTTTCAAAAGATCCTTGTAAAATTATCTTTTTGGTTACTGTCTTTGTTATTTAATTTATTTTAATATATTTTTTCGTTTTAATCCCTACAATAATAGGATTAAATATATTTTTTGTTCTTATAATATATTTTTAATTTTCAAAATGATTCTAGTAAAATTCCTATTTTTAGATTTGGGTATTTGTTATTCTGTTTTATTTCTTGTTATATATTTAGTTTTATTTTTTTAAAAAAATTAAGGGAAAATAAAATTTAAAAAAGTATCTAAAGTGTATAAATAATTTCTGTTAACATCTAGATAGAAATTTAATTAAAAAATATAATAAATTAAATTAAGAAAAGAGAATTATGAAACAATCAGTGAATAATCCAGATATTTATGAAATAATATTTTGGACATGAAAATATGTTTAGAATGTATTTGAGGTATTTTGTGGAATTTTGTTGGTCTATTTATAAATTTGCGCATGTACTAATGGATAATTGATAGAGTTCAATTAAAAACACTAACTAATTTAGGCCAAAGAATAGTAAGAAAATTGAAGCAACAAGCGTGACATGTTTGTTGTTAAACAGAAATGAAAAAATCATAAAACATGAAGTAATAAAAGTACTGTTGTCTTAAAATGAGTATAAAATTAACTCGTTTAATTGCAGCAATGTATAGTATATATCAAATTTGCAGCCAATTTGAGCGGTAGAGGAAACTTCATGGCCAATTTCACGAGTCTGTACCTATGTTGATGGGAGTTTTTTGCCGGATACTTCTCATATGTATTGCGGCCATCTGACCTCATGGATAATGGGAGTTTTTCAACCGTTGATAATGTAGGTGACGCTTTCAAGGCGGCACTAACTGATTCTCTGTTGATATTGATAACTTTCACGTAAACTGTAAATAGTAAGTTTTGAAAGCTAATTACCATAAGCTAAAATATGATTTAGGTATACCATAAATAAATTAATAAATTTTATTTTGAGTCCTTAATAAAAAAAGTTTATTTTAAATTCCTAATAAAATAAAATTTTTATTTTGTTTCTTGATATTTGATTTAAATGATTTTTTTTACTAAAAACTCATTAAAATTTATGGAATTTATAACCAACTAAAACAAAATATTAAGAAATTAACAATAAAATTTTTACTTTATTAGAGATTTAATGTAATTCTTTTATTAAAGATCTAAAATAAAACTCATTAATTTATGAAAATCTAAAACATATTTTTCCCTTGATTAAATTGATAAGTTGATATGATGAATTTGTTCTAGACATTAAGAGTTTAAGAATTTTTGTAAACTAAAAAAGAGTTTAAGAATGATTGTTTATAGGATATTGCGTATTAGCTAGAAATACAAATGAATCAAATATATATGTCGTGAAATGAAATTAATAGAAAATTTTCAAATTAAGAATCATGTTTAATTCAAAATTCATCCTTTTATTTTTATATGCAAATATATATTAAAATATATTTATTTTTGATTGTCAAGTACCCCACCCACGTGTTTTGTTTGTCAATTGCATGAGGTGTAAAGGAAATTATTGCTCCATGCATGGGACCACCTTAACCATTGGCCACAAAAACTAGAGCTGACGAGTGAAGACTTGTATTTTTCTTCAGATCTCTGGTGTTCGATTTCCTGATAACACAAACCATGGCTTAATCATTTCTCTTCAGCATCGTCGAGTCTCTTAGAACAAATCTTACTTCTCATGCTTTCCAAGAAGCTTCTCGGGTGGTGGGTTTGTACGACCATCTCTGAGACCTTAAAAAGTGTTGGTAGTTTATTAGATGATAGTTGATAGTTGATAGTTTTAGAGAATTATTTTAGAAAGAAGACTATGTCATTGATTTTTTGGATGATCAATTACAACATACCAATTGCCTATTTATAGGCTCAAGTCACCAACCTCTCAATGGCGGTGAATGTTTCTACATTACTTTAGGTCTTTCTAGAGTTTTCATGATAGTACTAGATTCTTCTATCTTATACATACACTTATAGTTCTAGATTGTTCTATCATATTTATACACATTATAGTTCTAGATTGTTCTACCATATTCATACACACTATATTTAAGAATATTCTAGAAATTTATAGCAATTTCAACACTCCTCCTTGATGCAAATTTCTGTGACTCCGAGCATAGCTCGTAATTCTTCAAATCTTGGTCTCAGCAACGCCTTCGTGAATATGTCTGCAATTTGATCTTCTGTTCTGTAATAGTCGAGTTTGATCTCTTTAGTTGTTTCAGCTTCTCTGATAAAGTGATACTTGATTGTTATGTGTTTTGTTCTGCTGTGATGAACTGGATTCTTTGTCATTGCAATTGTTGATTTGTTGTCGCAGTTGATTTTAGTAGGCTCATCTTGTTTTTCTCCCATGTCTTCAAGTATCCTACGAAGCCATATAGCTTGACTCGTTGCTTCAGCAGCTGCCACGTACTCTGCTTCTGTTGTTGATTGTGCTACTGTGGCTTGCTTTTTCGATGCCCAAGAGAACATTCCCGATCCTAGTGAGAAAGCATAGCCAGAGGTACTCTTCATGTCATCTACCGAACATGCCCAATCACTGTCGGTATAGCCAAGTAATTCTGAGTTGGTTTCGGTAGTATACCATATACCGAACTCTTTTTTCCTTGTAGATACCTCAAAATTCTTTTTCCTGCTTCAAAGTGTATTTGACTTGGGCTTTGCATGAATCTTGATAGAAGACTTGTAGCATACATTATGTCAGGCCGTGTAGCTTGAGCCTTGATGTAAAGTGTAGGCTCACTCTAGCTCCTCCTGAATCCTCGATCCATGAAATACAAATCGATTCTGCTATACCATGCTCAAGGTGCTTGCTTCAAACCGTAGAGTGCTTTTCTTAGTCTTAACACTTTGCTTTCTTTGCCTTCAGACACGAATCCTTGTGGCTGCTCCACATAGATCTCTTCTTCAAGTACGCCGTTAAGGAAGGTGGATTTGATATCTAGTTGATGGATACTCCATCTTTTTTGTGACGCAAGAGCTATTAGAGCTCTTATGGTATCAAGACGAGCTACTGGTGCAAATGTCTCATTGTAGTCAATTCCGGGTTGCTGTGAGTAACCCTTAGCTACTAGCCTCGCCTTGTGTTTCTGTATGGTGCCATCAGGGTTGAGCTTTGTCTTATAGACCCACTTAACCCCAATGATATCTTTTTCATGGGGACGATTTACTAACTCCCATGTGTTGTTTTTCTCGATCATCTGTATCTCTTTTTCCATTGCCTTGACCCGTACTTCCTGCTTTGACGCTTCTTCAAAGCTTCCAGGTTCAAGTATGGTCAAGTTACAGGTTTCATATATGTCCACCAAAGATCTTACTCGTCTTGGAGTAGACTCTGGTGATGATAGTTCTTGATCTTGTTGTTGTGGTGGAGGTGAAGGTGGTTCACCTGGGTCTTCTTCCTCAGCTATTTCTTGAGGTAGTTGAGCGGGTATAAGAACATTCTTTTCCACTTTTTCTTCATCCCAATTCCAAGAAGCGTACTCATCAACTTCAACATCTCAACTGATGACGAGTTTCTTAGTTTGCAAGTTGTAGACACGGTAGCCCTTAGAGATATTGCTATACCCAAGGAAGATACCTCGTATAGTCTTGTCTTCAAGTTTGTGCCTCTTCACGTCTGGAATATAAATGTAGCATATAGATCCAAAGACCCTTAGGTGCTTTGCTGATGGCTTCTTCCCGTTCCAAGATTCAATTGGAGTCTTGTCTTTTACAGACTTAGTTGGACATCTGTTGAGTGTGTAAACAGCAGTGTAAACTACTTCAGCCCAGAATGTGTTAGGTAGTCCCTTCTCCTTGAGCATCGATCTAGCCATTTCCATAACTGTGCGATTCTTTCTCTCGGACACTCTATTTTGTTGAGGAGAATATG
Source organism: Glycine max (assembly GCF_000004515.6). Lineage (NCBI taxonomy): Eukaryota > Viridiplantae > Streptophyta > Magnoliopsida > Fabales > Fabaceae > Glycine > Glycine max. The sequence goes on from NC_016090.4 coordinate 6,210,635, forward strand.
CGACTGCAAGTTGTCGCTTAATGCTTTCATCCTCACAAAATCTTTCAAACTCGCGAAAGGTGTACTCTTTGCCGCGATCACTTCTTAGTACTTTTATCCGTTTTCCACTTTGATTTTCAGCAAGGGCCTTGAACTTTTTGAATACTCCAAAGACTTCTGATTTTTCTTTTAGAAAATATACCCATGTCATTCTAGAGAAGTCATCAATGAAGAGTATGAAGTACCTGCTGTTCTCATGTGATGGCGTCCTCATTGGTCCACAGACGTCCGCATGTATCAGCTCCAATAGATCTTTCGCTCTCCATGCTCTGCTTGTTGAGAAAGGAAATCGATGTTGCTTACCAAGGAGACATCCTTCACACACTTCATTGTTCTCCTTTATGCTTGGAAAATCTCTCATTATGTTCTTCTCATGTAACAACTTCAAGGCATGTGTGTTGAAATGGCCAAATCTTCGATGCCATAGCCATGAATCATCAACTTGTACCTTCATGGCAATGTTTGTTGCATATTTTAAATTTAGAGGGAAGCTTCTATTGCTCTTATTCATCTTTACTTGGGCTATCTCAGACCTTTTATTTTTGTTGTCTAAGATTTTGCATACACCTCCTTCAAAGTGAAATGTGTAGCCTCTCTCCATCATTTGGCCAATGCTTAGAAGATTTTCTTTTAGGCTGGGAACTAGTAAGACATCATGGATGAGTCGCGTACCTTTATCTGTCTCCACCACGACAGTGCCTTTGTCTTTTGATTCAACCACACTTCCATTTCTCAGTCGAACTTTGACTTTGACAGACTCATCAATGCTTTTGAAAATAGTCTCATCCTTGGCCATGTGATTGCTACATTCATTATCCAAGTACCAGCTTCCTCCCTTTTCTTCTATTGAGTCTTGAGTGGCATAGAACATACATTGTTCTTGATCATGCTCCTCTGCGATATTGGCTTGATGCCTATTTTTGTTGCGACAATTTTTCTCTACGTGCCTGAACTTCTTGCAATGGTTGCATTGTGGCATATTATAGAACCAACCATTTTTCTCTGCGTGGCCTTGCCTTTTGCATATATTGCATGGAGGATTTTTATCTGTTTTGTTCTTAAGGAAATTCCTAGAACCTTCTCTTCTTCTAGAAGTTTCTCCATAATTTTTCTTTCCTCTATTTTCTTTGTTTTGGGGCTGAAATTTAAACTTTGACTGGAAGACATTTTTAAGTGTATCTTCTTTATATCTATATAGTCTTTGCTCATATGCTTCAAGAAAGCCCACAAATTCTGTCTCTGATAGAGTGGACAGATCTTTATGCCTATATAGTCTTTGGAATGGTAGGTAGGTAATATAACTACGCCCAATGTATGACCGAACGTAGCTCTGATATCACTGTTGGTAGTTTATTAGATAATAGTTGATAGTTTTAGATAATTGTTTTAGAAAGAAGGATATGTCATTGATTTCTTGAATGATCAATTACAACATACCAATTGTCTATTTATAGGTTCAAGTCACCAACCTCTCAATGGTGGTGAATGTTTCTACATTACTTTAGGTCTTTCTAGAGTTTTCATGATAGATTAGTATCATGATAGTTCTAGAGTCTTCTATCTTATACATACACTTATAGTTCTAGATTGTTCTACCATATTCATACACATTATAGTTCTAGATTGTTCTATCATATTCATACACACTATATTTAAGAATATTCTAGAAATTTATAACAATTTCAACAAAAAGACACTCTCATTAGTCAAGGCAGTGCTATTAGATGCTGAGCAAAAGCAGGAACATAACCATGAGCTGCAGGAATGGCTGAGGCAGCTCAAAAGTGTCTTCTATGATGCCCAAGATGTGCTCGATGAATTTGAGTGCCAAACACTGCGAAAGCAAGTGCTCAAAGCTCATGGAACCATCAAAGACAAGGTAAGCCACTTCTTCTCAAGTTCTAATCCACTTATTTTTCATTCCAAGATAGCTCGGAAAATCCAAGACGTCAACAAGAGGCTAGACAAGGTTGCTGCTGATAGGCATAAGTTTGGTCTCCGAATAATTGATGTTGACACACGTGTTGTGCATAGGAGAGACACGAGTCGCATGACACACTCCCGTGTGAGTGACTCAGATGTGATAGGAAGGGAACATGATAAAGAAAAGATCATAGAGCTTTTGATGCAGCAGAACCCCAATGATGATGATAAAAGTATCTCTGTTATCGCCATTGTGGGCATTGGAGGCTTGGGAAAAACTACACTTGCAAAGTTTAATGATAAGAGGATAGATGAGTGTTTCTCATTGAAGATGTGGATGAGTGTTTCTCACAAGTTACAAAGCCTTTCTCCGGAGAATTCATTGTCTCTTTTTGTCAAATGGGCATTTAAAGAAGGCAAGGAGGAAAAACATCCTCATTTGGTAAATATCGGGAAAGAAATTGTGAAAAAAATGCAGAGGGGTTCCATTGGCTGTGAGAACATTGGGGAGTTTACTATTTTCAAAGTCTGGCAAATGAGTGGGAATATGTGAGACAATAAAATTTGGAATTTGCCACAAAAAAAAAGATGACATTTTAGCTGCACTTAAATTAAGTTATGATTTCTTGCCTTCCAATTTGAGGCAATGTTTTGCATTATTTTCGCTTTACCCAAAGGATTATGAATTTCTTAGTCTTGAGGTAATTAGGCTTTGGGGGGCACTTGGTGTCCTTGCATCACCTAGAAAGAATGAGACACCGGAAGATGTTGTCAAACAGTATCTGGATGAATTACTATGAAGATCTTTCCTTCTAGATTTTAGGGATGGTGGCACTTTTTATCGATTTAAAATTCATGATTTGGTGCATGATCTTGCTGTATTTGTTGCAAAAGAGGAGTGTCTACTTGTAAATTCCCACATTCAAAATATTCCTGAGAATATTCGGCATCTGTCTTTTGCTGAATACAGTTGTCTTGGAAATTCATTCATCTCAAAATCGGCAGCCGTGAGAACCATAATGTTTCCAAATGGCGCAGAAGGAGGCAGCGTTCAATCTTTGCTAAATACTTGTGTCTCAAAGTTCAAATTATTGCGAGTTTTGGATTTAAGTGATTCGACAAGCAAGACTTTGCCACGTTCCACTGGTAAGTTGAAACACTTGAGATATTTCAGCATTCAGAATAATCGCAACATCAAGAGACTCCCCAATTCTATTTGCAAGCTCCAAAATTTGCAATTCTTGAATGTTTCGGGATGGGAGGAGCTGGAAGCATTGCCCAAAGGATTAAGAAAATTGATTAGTCTTCGGTGTTTGGAGATAACTACAAAGCAACCTGTTTTGCCTTACAGTGAGATTACCAACTTGATCTCGCTTGCACATCTGTCTATTTTGTCAAGCCATAATATGGAGTCTATCTTTGTAGGGGTGAAGTTACCTGCTCTTAAAACATTGAGTGTTGATGACTGTCACAGTCTGAAGTCTTTGCCACTGGATGTTAAAAACTTTCCTGAATTAGAAACTCTGGTTGTTGATAACTGTGTTAATCTTGACTTGGATCAGTGGAAGGACCACCATGAAGAACAAAGCCCCATGTTGAAGTTAAAAGTTGTTGGATTCTGGAATTTACCACAGCTGCCGGCCTTACCTCAATGGCTTCAAGAAACTGCCAACTCCTTACAGACCTTGAATATTTTAGACTGCGACAATCTTGAAATGCTTCCGGAGTGGCTGTCAACTCTGACTAATCTGAAATCACTTGTTATATCAGATTGTCCAAAGCTTATATCTCTCCCGGATAACATCCATCACCTCACTGCACTTGAAAGGTTGAGAATTGCCGATTGTCCTGAACTATGTAGAAAATGCCAGCCCCATGTCGGTGAGTTTTGGTCCAAAATATCACATATCAAATACGTCTTCATTGAAGAACCAGAAAAGCTGGAGGAAGAAGAAGACGAATAGGAATGATTTGTTGACACATATAAGCGTTGAAGCTCCTTTGGCAACCCCTGGACGTGGATCAGGAATGGTCAAACATGAAAAAAGGGGAGACCATGATGTTTGATTATTGTGTTGGACGTGAAGTTACCCTGGAGCTGCTTCTGCGTCATGGGAGAATCAATTCTCAGATTTCAATGTTGGATTTTTCGTTTTTCTCCTTCACTCTGTTCCATTGTCCATCAAGTTAATGCATGCGTGTGTGTTTTTTTCCACCGCCTATTTTATGTTGTGCTTATTTTTTTGTTGTTGTCATAGTAATTAGTAATGTTACAGGTCTAAATGCAAGTCACGTAATTAATAAATAATGATAAAGAATAAACTTTTGAAGAGAAAAAAATTGTAATGAGCAAAATTAATTTAAAAAGTAAAGGAATAATGTTCACAAAATTGATTTTATTTAGAGAGACTAAAAAGTATTTAAATAATATATAATTAAAACTTAATTTACACCAACTTATAAGCTAAAATATAAAAATAAAAGCTAAAACAAGAAAGAATGTAGGAATTGAAAGAGAAGTCAATGGCTGTCATTAGAAGAGTAAGAAGATGTCAAAACTTAAAGATAAGAAAAAGACAAAACCCGAATTAATCTCCTCCCATTTACAGCACCAAGAACGAACATTAAAAAAAAAATGAAGATAAAAGAAAAGAAAAAATACAACCTTAATTATGGTCCCTCTCTTCTTTATTGGTCTGTATCTTAAATTCCCTCTCTGATCGGACTTTATTTATTCTCCCAAAAAATAAACAATGTGTTATAAAACAGAAAAGAAAAAAGAAGAAAAGAAAAAAATCTAATCTTACTGACTATATGCTACAACAAAGTACCAACGAAACCTCATCATCTTCCTTCCACCACAGGTCGATACCATAACCATTGCCATGTGTAACTTCATCTGTTTAGTGTGTATTATATATTTACTGTGATCTCCAGCCTGTTATTTTTATACCGTTATTTTGCTGCAGAACGGCTATATTTTTTGTTGTTTTAGCATTTTATAAGGTTATTCTGTTAACATTATATTTGTTGATGTTGGTTCATAAGATCATTGTTATTATATTGGTTGGTTAGGACTAAACTGTTATTTCGTGGTTCATAAATCATAATGCCGGTTCTTTGCCCGTACAACAAAAATAGTGGTTAATAAAATAAAGACAAAATAATTTGGTAACTAACTAGCTAACCCTGTAATCACCGAGGCACTTGAGATATTACACACTGTCATTTTGGTAAATTATAATGCGAAAGACATCCACAAACAATTAATATCCATTTTGGTAATTTTTCGTTTAAAATTAATTTTGATAGTTACTTCTCAAATATCATTAAATGTGAAAATTAATTTTTTAAATATATATGTATCAAAATAAAAATCACATTATTCTAACATTATATTTAATTAAAATCAATTCTATAGAATAATCACGTTGATCTCAGAATCAAATGTAAAAATCACGTTAATTCAAATTACTGGCTCTTCTTCGTCTGGACAAGATCGGATGTGTTTGGAAGGCGGTGGTCATGAATTGCTGGTGGAGGGCTACTAGAATTTAATGGGAGGTATGCATTAAGATTTAATGTGTCATTTTTTTATGGGTAAAAATAATGTTGCATTTAATTAAAATGTGTGTCATGCAAAATGGATCACGACTTTTACAAAATAGGAACTTCACAGTCTTGCTCCGTACAGTTAGTGGAATTCGTATATTAAATTGGGGTAATACTTTTTGTGTTATTTACAGGGATAGTCTTTTTTAAAAGTTTAATCGGTTAAAATAGTTTTTTTTATATAAAAAGAACCCTTCTAATAGACACGTCCATTTAAATTTGTACTATAAGTTCAAAAGACATAAAGCATAAAGTTATACCTTAAAAGCGTCTTTCATTATAAGTTTAGGCACATTAATTTATTGGAAAGTACCTTACAAGGCCTATCTTGGGAGAATTCATTATCTCATTTTGTCAAATGGGCATTTAAAGAAAGCACAGAGGAAGAACATCCTCATTTGGTAAATAACGAGATATATATTTTTTTTTACCGTAAAGGAATATGTATACTAAACATTATAAAAAAAATAGACCTATAATACAATTTTTTCTCTATAATATTTTTTTTAATCCTTATAAAATATTTTTCAAAATATCCTTGTAAAATTATCATTTTGGTTACTGACTTTTGTTATTTATTTTATTTTAGTTATTTTAATATATTTTTTGTTTTAATTCCTATAATAATAAGATTAAATATAATTTTTGTCCTTATAATATACTGTTTTTTCTTGTTTGGCCTTTAAATTTTTAATTTTCAAAATGATTCTTCTTAAATTCCTATTCTATTTTAAGATTCCCCCATAGCATTTTCATTGTACTTATCCCATTTGATAAAATTTCCCATCGATTTGCCAACTCGTTCCGCTATCTCTTTTGTTCTGAAACCCACCGGAAAATCATAAACCCTAATCCAAAATGGACAATGATTAAGATTGATCTTCCCAGGATTTTCTTCTATATTCATTGAATTGAGAACCACCAATCTTCTATCGAAGCACCATGACCCTCCTTCAACCTGTTAGCAACAGCGCCTCCCAGACTCAGCCTTCCCCGACGATACCATCTCCGGTCACATCCACTGCAAGACCAGCACGCCTGAGAAATCCCCCTCCACACTTACATGACTATGATATGAACGTATGAAGGAAACGAATGCAGAAACCTGAATGTAATAATAATCATAAAAGACTCGTGCATGTTTAGAATTAAGCACGTGTTGAAATAGCTTTAACTGAATCCGTTAGACGGTTACGCCAGGTGGTTACGCAGTGTATAAATACGAATGTATCATGTACATAAAAGGAATCAATGAGAAAAGCTAATAATCATGAGGAGTTTCCCCTTTCTCGAATAAGGGTATATCCATTCTGCAAGTGCACCGTCTCTCTCTCTCTCTCTCTCTCTCTCTATCTCCCCTTAGTATCGTCCTCCTTCTTCCGCGAACATATCAACTGGTCCGACCTGCTAGATCACCATTGCCATGGCTGACCACGGAACTCACAAAACAACCACCGACCTCCTTGAAGAGGCTATAGTCCGCCTAACCAACAGTCACACCGCCATCAATGACCGCTGCAACGACCTTTCCGGTAAGGTTGATTCCATACTCGAGCATCTTCGTTTACATAATTCAACCTCTCACGCTCCTTCCACACCAACAAATCCACCCAAACATTCACGAAGCGCAGTCAAAATTGATATCCCAAGATTCGATGGACGGGATCCGTTGGGATGGATCTTTAAGATCACGCAACTATTCCAATACCAGAATACACCAGAAGATGAGCGCATCACGGTGGCATCGCTGTACCTCGACGGCGCCGCCCTAAGCTGGTATCAATGGATGTTCAGCAACGGGCTGATCACATCCTGGAATGGATTCCTTGAAGCGCTTGAATCTCGATTCGCTCCAACCTTCTATGAAGATCCAAAAGGAGCTTTATTCAAGTTAACTCAACGTGGAATGGTGAACGATTATCTCACCGAATTTGAGCGTCTGGCTAACCGTGTTATAGGCCTTCCACCCCCATTTTTACTGAGTTGCTTTATATCTGGGTTGAATCCTGAGTTAAAACATGAAGTATTGGCTCTCCAACCAATTTCACTTTTGCAAGCCACAGCCTTAGCCAAGTTACAGGAGGAGAAATTACGTGATAGAACCACTCCAGTTCCACGCAATCTTCCACCTTACAAAGCCTCTTCCAGCCCTAGTCCTCCCACTGTCGTCAAACCCATACCTCTTTTCGTCCAACGTACGCCGACAGAAATGGCCTTCCGCAGGGAGAAGGGTCTCTGTTATAACTGCGAAGAGAAGTGGAGTGCAGGTCATTGATGCAAAGGAAAGGTGATGCTACTCATTGCTGACGAACAGTCCACCATCTCTGAGTCAGAGAACCTCGAGGTAGAAGACAATCGCGATGATTCTACGGCTGACAATGACCAATTCCAGGGTGACGCTGATTGTTCACACATTAGCCTCCACGCCCTCGCCGGAGTTCCTTCGTCGGAAACCTTCAGGATTTATGGTAGCATCAGGAACGCGAAGCTCACAATCCTGGTGGATAGTGGAAGTACTCATAACTTCCTCCAACCTAGGATCGCACAATTCCTTCGTCTCCCTACTGAAGCTAACCACCCACTTCAGGTCATGGTGGGAAACGGAGCCATGCTAACCAGTGATCAAGTTTGCCCAGACACCCCACTCGTGTTACAAGGCCACCCTTTCACCATATCGTTCCATCTCCTTCCTATAAGCGGTGCAGACGCCGTTTTGGGCATTGACTGGCTGAAGAGATTGGGCCCAGTCACCACCGACTTTACTGAGTCCATCATGCGCTTCCGATACACAGGCCGCGACATCTCATTACGTGCCGACGTCGCGATTGGGCCTGAACAGGCTTCAACAACCCAACTAAAACGTCTTATTCAGACGGGCTCGACCTCTGAATTTTACCAACTACACGTTATCGACCCCAACCCACCTGACCCATCCAATGTCCCGCACCATATTCACTCGGTGGAGCGCTTACTTCTCCGCTATGCTCACCTCTTCCAACCCCCAACAAAGCTTCCCCCTCCTCGACAGATAGTCCATCGTATAACCCTGCAACCATCAACAGCTCCGGTAAGTGTTAGACCTTACCGATACCCACACTTTCAGAAAAATGAAATTGAACGGCAGGTTTCAGACCTTCTTTCCGCCGGACTGATAAGGCCCAGCACCAGTCCTTACTCTTCACCGGTGTTACTCGTGAGGAAGAAGGATAACACATGGCGACTATGTGTTGATTATCGAGCTCTAAACTCGGTCATGGTGCGCGACCGCTTCCCTATTCCCACGATAAAAGAGCTACTTGATGAACTGGGCTACGCTTCCTGGTTCTCCAAGCTGGATCTCCGGCAGGGGTTCCATCAAATATTGATGGGGAAGCACAACGTAGAGAAGACAGCGTTTCGTACACATAATGGGCATTTCGAGTACCTCGTAATGCCGTTCGGGCTCTGCAATGCCCCATCGACATTCCAATCCGCCATGAACCAGCTTCTTCAACCATTCCTCAGACGTTTCGCAACCGTGTTCTTCAACGACATATTAATATATAGCAACTCGCTACCTTCCCATCTTCATCACCTCGAAACAATCTTTCGAACCCTTCAGCAAAACGAGTTCTTCCTCAAACGCTCCAAGTGCCTGTTTGCACAAGAGAGCATTGAATACTTGGGCCACATTGTTTCAGGGAAAGGTGTAAAACCTGAACCCTCGAAAATCCAGGCCATGCTACGATGGCCACCACCTTCAACGACCAAGGAGCTGCGTGCCTTCCTCGGACTGACAGGTTTTTACCGCAAGTTCATCAAGAACTATGCTTCCATTGCACTTCCCCTCACCAGGCTCCTATGTAAGGATGCTTTCCAGTGGGCACCTGAATCTCAGATTGCCTTCGATCAACTCAAGGCGGCCATGACCAGCGCACCCGTGCTCGCCCTACCTAACTTCTCTGATCCATTCGTGATCAAAACCGATGCATCCAATACGGCCATTGGTGCTGTGCTCATGCAACATGGCCACCCCCTGGCGTATTTCAGTAAGACTCTCGGCCCTCATTTGTCTCATGCTTCTGCTTATATCCACGAGTTGCATGCCATTGTAGCAACGGTTCGGAGATGGAGGCAATACCTCCTAGGTCGTCCCTTCACGATCATGACTGACCATAAAAGCATCCGCGACTTAATGACTCAAGTCATTCAAACTCCGGAACAACATTATTATCTCTCGAAGCTCCTTGGGTATGAATATTCCATACAATACAAATCTGGTGCTTCCAACGTAGTAGCTGACGCTCTTTCCCAAACTCCGGCCACTGACGGGGAACTATTCATTCTCTCCGTCCCTCAGCTTGATTTTCTTCAAGACATCAAGCACTCCCTCACCGCCAATTTGGAATTCCAGCAACTCACGAACGCCATTCAGCACGATCCTACCTCACACCCTGACTACACACTTCGTGATGGGTTGATTCTGTTCAAAGGACGAATCTGGCTTAACAAGGATAACCCTTCTATCCCTAGTTTAATGCTCGAGCACCATGCAACACCACTAGGTGGCCACTTGGGTGTCGCCAAGACCACCCATCGAATCACGGCGAGCTTCTTCTGGCAAAGTCTGAGAGACGACGTGAAGCGTTTCATCAAGGAATGCGTCGTTTGCCAGCAAAATAAGAATCTTCATCGTCGGCCTTCCGGCCTGCTGCAACCCTTGCCGACACCAACCAACGTTTGGGAAGACCTATCTATGGACTTTATTACACACTTGCCCTTATCTCATGGCTTCACTGTTATTCTAGTGGTCGTAGATCGATATTCTAAGGGGATTCACTTGGGTGCATTGCCAACGTGGTTCACTGCGTTCAAGGTTGCAGCTCTATTCATGGAACTCATTTGTAAGTTACATGGGTTCCCGAAGAGCATTGTCTCCGATCGTGATCCCATTTTTGTGAGCAACTTCTGGAAGAAACTATTCCGTTTAAGTGGGACGCGCTTACGGCTGAGCACCGCCTATCATCCTCAGACCAACGGTCAGACCGAGGTCATCAACCGCGTCCTAGAGCAGTACCTCCGTTGCTTCGTTCACGATCACCCATCCTCTTGGTTTCCATACTTAGCTCTCGCAGAATGGTGTTACAACACCTCACTCCACTCGGGCTCAGGTCTCACACCATTCGAAATTACCTATGGAAAACCCCCTCCAACCATCGTAGACTACATCCATGGCACGACCACGAATGAGGCGGTCCACACAGTGCTCGTTGAAAGGCAAGCGTTGCATTCAAAGCTTCAACAACGACTAAGGAAGGCTCAGGAACTAATGAAGAAATATGCGGATGCAAAACATGAAGACATCACCTTTGAGGTAGGCCAATGGGTCTACGTTAAGTTGAAACCTGGACGTCAAACCTCAATCACGGCACAACGACATCCTAAACTCTCCAAGAGATTTTTCGGGCCCTTTCAAATTCTCGAACGAATAGGGCAAGTTGCATATCGCCTTCAACTTCCTTCAGAATCCCGCATCCACCCAGTGTTTCATAGCTCCCTTCTCCGCCCTCATTACGGTGCCTTACCGGCCACTGACAAGGACTGGACCCTCCAAATTCAGGACCGCCAACCCCTCCGTAAACCACTATGCTTCCTTGATTCCCGTTTTGATTCCACCACCACCCACTAGATGCGTACTCACTCAATGGATGGGTGAACCACCCGAAGACACCACTTGGGAATCATGGCCTGAGTTACGCGAGGCCTACCACCTTGAGGACAAGGTGGATCTGTGGGGGGAAGGTAATGTTAGCAACAGCGCCTCCCAGACTCAGCCTTCCCCGACGATACCATCTCCAGTCACATCCACTGCAAGACCAGCACGCCTGAGAAATCCCCCTCCACACTTACATGACTATGATACGAACGTATGAAGGAAACGAATGCAGAAACCTGAATGTAATAATAATCATAAAAGACTCGTGCATTTTTAGAATTAAGCACGTGTTGAAATAGCTTTAACTGAATCCGTTAGACGGTTACACCAGGCGGTTACGCAGTGTATAAATACGAATGTATCATGTACATAAAAGGAATCAATGAGAAAAGCTAATAATCATGAGGAGTTTCCCCTTTCTCGAATAAGGGTATATCCATTCTGCAAGTGCACCGTCTCTCTCTCTCTCTCTCTCTCTCTCTCTCTCTCTATCTCCCCTTAGTATCGTCCTCCTTCTTCCGCGAACATATCACAACCTGTGCTCGATCGTTTTCATGTAGGAACCTGAAGGTGTAAAGGTTCCTTCCTCCTTCTTTCATTTCTACACCCCATGCACCTTCCAAAAAATTTGTGCTACTGTTTCCATGAAAGCCTCGTTGTTGAAAGATCCCCGAGTTAGAATCTTCCCTACTAGCAAAGCCTAATTTCTTTCGCTTCCTACCTTCTCACCACTCTCCATCGAAGCTTCAATCTAAACCTCTTCCTCTTTCGTAAACTTCACTTTGCGCCATTGTTCTACATCGTACCCTGTCTCTCACGATCGAGACTCCTAACTAACCAGCCCTCAATGCAGGTAGATCCCTGAATCAAGACCAAGAAACAAAATCTCGAAAGAAAACCCTTATGATAATGTCACTAGCAGGAAACTAGCATAGCAAGATGAAGGGACTCATTCATCATGCAAGATGAAGGGACTTATTGCCCCTTATTCTATTTATTTATTTATTCATTCTTTTTGGTGTGTGTTTTCCATAATGGAGATTGCTGTTCTTGATGGTTCTCTTAAATTTTTTATTATTATATTTCTTTTATGTTCCACCTTTTCTTTTGTGGAAAACTGAAAATAAATTTGAGATTATAGGAAAAGGCGTTTCAATTGAGAATTTTCTTGATAGTGTGGCAACACAACAATATTTGATTTTTCTAAATTTTATTTGTGATTGCTTTTTCTTTCATTTATTTGATATGCATAATCAACTTTGGAAAATATTTGGTAGAAATTTTGGTTTTTGTCCCCAGATTATAGCAAAGGCAGCAGTCACTTGCTGAAACATAGGACTAATTGCATACCTCATTATCATGAAGAATTTGTTGGTTGTTATTTTTTAGGATAAATAGTTATTTTTGTCTTTGAATGCATAATTTGATGACAAATATATCCCTCAAAGATGAAAATATAAAATTTAGTTCCCGAAAGTATTAAAAGTGAGACAAATATATCCAACTATTAAAATTTAATAAACTAGCCTACTTGGCATAAAGGAAGGAATTTGTCACTGAAATGATAGTCAACATAATCATGTTGATTAAATTGGATGAAAATGTCACTAGGATAACATTTTTGAACTTAAATGTACTTATTTTTTTGTTAGACGAAAAATGTAAATATTTTTTATTGGATGAAAATATCATCAATTTGTTTTGGACCTAAATGTCAGTACGTATGTTTCTACCGGACTAATTTGTTAAACACAAATTTTTGTTTCATTTAATGGTAAAATATAATTTTAGAGTAAATTTTTGTCATTTTTTTATCATTATAAACATAACATTACAATAATCACTTAAAAAAATATATTGACAAACATAATTTAAACAAACATAATAATAACGATAATATTGATTGTCAACCATAATTTATCTGTCACACTATAAATTATTCAAAATAAACATTGTACCAATCATTATAAATTTTTTCAAATTATAATAATTAGTCACAACCTATTCTAAACAAAAGATAAATATATCATATATTTCACTTCTTTGAATGTTAACAAGTTTATTAACCGTGACGGACGAAAGTTAACGTTTGTAACATTTTATTTTTTCATAAAATAAATTAAAAAAGATTTTATTTAAAAATAAAAAGAATTTTAGGAAAATAATGAGATTTTTGTAATTAAATAAATAAGAAAAAATAATTTTATTAATTAAAATAATAGTTTTAAGGTAAATAAAATAAATATATGTTCTTAGAAAAAAAATGTTTTATTTATTCATTTGATAGGGAGTAAAATATAATTTTTTTCTTCATAAAATAATAAAAAAAATAAAGTAAATGATCGGCTTCGAATACTCTAGTTATAACTAATAGAGACATATTAGATTAATTTTCAAATTGACAATACGTCTCTACCATTTCTCTTCCTCTCAATTTCATTTTTCTTTGTTCCTCTTCCAAAATCATCTTTTTTCGCATATACTCTGTCTCTCCAAAACGGCGATCTCAAATTCGTTAACCGTTAAATTATCGTGAAATTTGAACACCAGGTTCAAAACTCGTTTTCTCACGTACCCACCGCTGAGACTTTTGAAATAATATTTGTGGTGAGAAGAAAGTCATTCGCATATAGTTCTTTATTTTTTCCTCATACACCCAAACCATCCAAGTAAAATTATGATTCCAGAATCACACTAAGTTCAGAAAGCATTTTCTCACATCCACACCATCATAATTTGTGAAATAATGTCTATGGTGAAAGAAATTTCTCTCGCACAAGATAGGAGAATAAAGTTTGAATCCCTTCTCTTTATTTCTAATGTTTGAAAACTCTAGTAGAAAAGAGGGAAAAACTTGAAAAATTAATCATGGTAATATGTATACTAAACATTATAAAAAATAGACCAGTAAAACAATTTGTTCTCTAAAATATATTATTATTTTTTGTTTTAATGCTTATAATTTTTTTTTAAAACATCCTTGTAAAATTATCTTTTTGGTGACTGCCTTTGTTACTTAATTTATTTTAGTTATTTTAATATATATTTTTTTCGTATTAATCCTTACTATCTTTTTGGCCACAAATACTAGAGTTGACGAAATACTAGAGTTGACGAGTGACGACTTGTATTTTTCCTTCCGATCTCTGGTGTTGGAATTCCTGATAACACATACCATGGCTGAATTATTTCTCTTCAGCATCGCTGAGTCTCTCATAACAAAGCTTGCTTCTCATGCTTTCCAAGAAGCTTCTCGGGTGGTGGGTTTGTACCACCATCTCCGAGACCTTAAAAAGACTCTCTCATTAGTCAAGGCAGTGCTGTTAGATGCTGAGCAAAAGCAGGAGCATAACCATGAGCTGCAGGAATGGCTGAGTCAGCTCAAAAGTGTCTTCTATGATGCCCAAGATGTGCTCGATGAATTTGAGTGCCAAACACTGCGAAAGCATGTGCTCAAAGCTCATGGTACCATCAAAGACGAGGTAAGCCACTTCTTCTCAAGTTCTAATCCACTTGTTTTTCGTTCCAAGATGGCTCAACAAATCAAAGATGTCAGCAAGCGGCTAGACAAGGTTGCAGCAGATAGGCATAAGTTTGGTCTCCGAATAATTGATGTTGACACACGAGTTGTGCATAGGAGAGACACAAGTCGCATGACACACTCCCGTGTGAGTGACTCCGATGTGATAGGAAGGGAACATGATAAAGAAAAGATCATAGAGCTTTTGATGCAGCAGAATCCCAATGATCATGATAAAAGTCTCTCTGTTATCCCCATTGTGGGGATTGGAGGCTTGGGAAAAACTACACTAGCAAAGTTTGTGTTTAATGATAAGAGAATAGATGAGTGTTTCTCATTGAAGATGTGGGTGTGTGTTTCTGATGACTTTGACATTAACCAACTCATTATTAAAATCATTAATTCTGCTAATGATGCTAGTGCTCCTCTTCGCCAGCAGAATTTAAATATGGTCGATCTGGAGCAATTACAAAATCATTTGAGAAGCAAACTTGCCGGTCAAAAATTCTTACTTGTCTTGGATGACGTATGGAATGATGACCGTGTTAAATGGGTTGAGTTGAGGAATTTAATACAAGAAGGGGTTGCTGGAAGTAAAATTCTAGTGACTACCCGTATTGATTCCATTGCTTCCATGATGGGAACTGTTACCTCTCACAAGTTACAAAGCCTTTCTCCGGAGAATTCATTGTCTCTTTTTGTCAAATGGGCATTTAAAGAAGGCGAAGAGGAAAAACATCCTCATTTTGTAAACATCGGGAAAGAAATTGTGAACAAATGCAAAGGGGTTCCATTGGCTGTGAGAACATTGGGGAGTTTACTATTTTCCAAATTTGAGGCAAATGAGTGGGAATATGTGAGAGACAATGAAATTTGGAATTTGCCACAAAAAAAAGATGACATTTTAGCTGTACTTAAATTAAGTTATGATTTCTTGCCTTCCTATTTGAGGCAATGTTTTGCATTATTTTCGCTTTACCCAAAGGATTATGAATTTCGTAGTGTTGAGGTAGCTAGGCTTTGGGAGGCACTTGGTGTCCTTGCACCACCTAGAAAGAATGAGACACCGGAAGATGTTGTCAAACAGTATCTGGATGAATTACTGTCAAGATCTTTCCTTCAAGATTTTATTGATGGTGGCACTATTTGTCAATTTAAAATTCATGATTTGGTGCATGATCTTGCGCTGTTTGTTGCAGAAGATGAGTGTCTACTCCTAAACTCCCACATTCAAAATATTCCTGAGAATATTTGGCATCTATCTTTTGCTGAATACAATTTTCTTGAAAATTCATTCACCTCAAAATCGGTAGCTGTGAGAACCATAATGTTTTCAAATGGTGCAGAAGTAGCCAACGTTGAAGCTTTGTTAAATACTTGTGTGTCAAAGTTCAAATTTTTGCGAGTTCTAGATTTAAGGGATTCAACATGCAAGACATTGCCACGTTCCATTGGTAAGTTGAAACACTTGAGATATTTCAGCATTCAGAATAATCGCAACATCAAGAGACTCCCCAATTCTATTTGCAAGCTCCAAAATTTGCAATTGTTGAATGTTTTGGGATGCGAGGAGCTGGAAGCATTGCCCAAAGGATTAAGAAAATTGATTAGTCTTCGGCATTTGGATATAACTACAAAGCAAACTGTTTTTCCTTACTCTCCGTTGAAGTTCCCTGCTCTTAAAACATTGTATGTTGCTGACTGTCATAGTCTGAAGTCTTTGCCATTGGAAGTTACAAATTTTCCTGAATTAGAAACTCTGATTGTTAAAGATTGTGTTAATCTGGACTTAGATCTGTGGAAGGACCACCATGAAGAACAAAACCCCAAGTTGAAGTTAAAACTTGTTGGACTTTGGCGTTTACCACAGCCGGTGGCCTTGCCTCAATGGCTTCAAGAAACTGCCAACTCCTTACAGTCCTTGTTTATGATGAATTGCGACAATCTTGGAATGCTTCCGGAGTGGCTGTCAACTATGACTAATCTCAAAGTACTTATTATATCAGATTGTCCAAAGCTTATATCTCTCCCGGATAACATCCATCACCTCACCGCACTTGAATATTTGCAAATCAGTGATTGCCCTGAATTATGCAAAAAATGCCAGCCCCATGTCGGTGAGTTTTGGCCCAAAATATCACATATCAAACACGTCTTCATTGAAGAACCAGAAAAACTAGAGGAAGAAGAAGACGCATAGGAATGATTTGTTGACACATATAAGCGTTGAAGCTCCTTTGGCAACCCCTGAACGTGGATCAGGAATGGTCAAACGTGAAAAAAGGGGAGAACATGATGTTTGATTTATTGTGTTGGACGTGATTCATGTATTGAAAATCGATTTTCGGTGAAGTTACCCTGGAGCTGGTTCCGCGTCGTGAGAGAATCAATTCTCAGATTTCAATGTTGGATTTTTCATTTTTGTCCTTCACTCTGTTCCAGTGTTCATCAAGTTAATGCATGCGTGGGTGTTTTTTCCACCGCCTATTTTATGTTGTGCTTATTATTTTGTTGTTGTTTCCCACTGCCTGTTATTTCTATACTGTTATTTTGCTGCAGAACGGCTATATTTGGTGTTGTTTTAGCATTTTATAAGGTTATCCTGTTAACATTTTATTTGGTGCTGTTGGTTCATAATATCAGTGTTATTGATTAGGACTAAAGTGTTATTTCGTGGTTCATAATGTTGGTTCTTTGCCCGTACAGCAAAAACAGTGGTTAATACAATAAAAACAAAATAATTTGGTAACTAACTAGCTAATCCTGTAATCACCGAGCCAATTTTGGGATATTACACACTGACATTTTGGTAAATTATAATGCAAAAGACACCCACAAACAATTAATATTCATTTTGGTAATCTTACGTTGAGAATCAATTTTGATAGTTACTTTCCAAATATCATTAAATTGTGAAAAGTAATAGTATTTTCCCTCCTCTCCTTTCTCTGGAGCCCTTCTCTCCCATTTCCTACCACCATTATTATTCATACTGTTTTTTTCCTTTAATTCTAGAGGCTTTGTGTTATCTTCATTTTTCCTTTCTATTACAAGGCCTAATATATTTTTAGTAGTTTTTTCATCCCCTTTTTTCTTTATCAACACAGTCTCTAGCTTACATCAGTAATCACACTTTGACATAAAGAAGATTCAGGTATTATCTTCACCATCATCAGTGGTAGGACCTGGTTTGGCTCCTTTTCTTTCCTAGTAATCGAGCCCTTGTCCAAGTGACATCCTTCCAGCACCTACAACACCTCTAAACACTGGCAGGGTTACTTTTCCCTTTTCCGATATTCTCAGCTCTGTCTCTTTCCCTTTAACCGAATTTGAGTGCTCCTTTTATTTTCCAATAACCTCCTTCCAAACCTCCCAATCTTTACCTCATTCTTCATTCCTCATTCTAGATCAGTTTCTTTTGTATCTTCTTCTCTACAGTCACTTCTTCATCAAATGATCCAAGCATTTGCACAAGAAACAAAGACTTCCTAAATCTCTCATATTTGAACAAAATCTTCTTTATCATCTTTTCTCCAAGTTTTAGAGTAATTCCCCTCTTTAGTGGCCTAGTGATATCCACTCTTACCCTTATTCTTGAAAGATTTTTCCATAACACTTTCATTGCACTTATCCCATTTGATAAAATTCCCCATTCATTTGCTAATTCGCTCTGCCATCTCCTTTGTTTTGAAACCCACCAGAAGATCATAAAAACCCTAATCCAAACTGGACAATGATTAAGATCGACCTCCCCAGGATTTTCTTTCATATTCATTGAAGTGAGAACCACCAATCTTCTGTCAAATTAAAGCACCATGACCCTCATTCTTGAACCTGTGCTCAATGCTTTTCATTTAGGATCCTGAAGGTGTAAAGGCTCCTTCCTACTTCATTGATTTCTACACCCCCATGCACCTTCCAAATTTGCACTATTGTTGCCATGAAAGCCTTGTTGTTGAAAGATCCTTGAGTTAGAATCTTCCCTGTCAGCCATGCATAATTTCTTTCACTTCCTTCCTCCTCACCACTCTCCGTTGAAGCTTCAATCTATACCTTCTCCTCTATCTTAAACTCCACTTTGCGCCATTGTTCCACATTTTACCCTATCTCTCACTGAGACTCCTAACTAACCCTCCCTCAATGCAGGTAGATCCATGAATCAAGACCAAGAAACAAAATCTTGGAAGAAAACCCTTATGATACAAACACTTGCAGGAAATTAACTAGCTTAGCAAGATGAAGGGACTCATTCATCATGCAAGACGAAGGGACTTCTTGATATACTCGGTTTTTACATATAGAGAAAATTCATGTTGTCTTGCCATTGAATCTGATTCCATTTGCATATATTATATGCATGATACTAAGTCTTGACTTATTATTATGCTTGGATATTAGATAAAAGCAAGATGTTCCCTAAGATGGCTTGCTGAATTTAATAAAAAATTGATAAATGTGCAGTTTAATTGAGACGACACTTTGTAGTGAAGGGTTAATAGAGTCCATCTGGTATGACATTTATTCTTCATCTTCTTAATTCTTATGTGTGTAAGTTTTCCTTCTTATGTTCAACAAAGAACATGGGAAAAGGATCTTCTTAATTCTTATGTGTGTAAGTTTTCCTTCTTATGTTCAACAAAGAACATGGGAAAAGGAAAGTTTGCATTTTTATATCATTCCAAACTTTCTTTTTACGTGGGCAAGACATTGCTTATCAAAAAAAAAAAACCCTAGCACAGAAAAACGTAGATATTGAAAAAATAGAAGTGTAAAGAATAAATGATCAACTTTAATTGATCTCAAAGTGATTCCCAATTAGTTCTTGCGAGGAAAATAGTGCAATTGTGCAATTTTGAGGTTGTTGTCATCGTTAACTTGCCTATGTGCAATGTTGTATGAGCTAGTTATGAATAGCACATTAATGAGTACTGTAATTAGTGAACCAATTAATTAAGTGAATCGAATATGGGCAGCAAATGAATTCATTACACATAGATATAATAATGAATAAAACTAAAATTTGCTGAAAATATAAAACTATACAAAATATGAGTTCAGAATGCCCAAAAGTTTTATTTGGAAAAGGCTAATTGGTCATACAATAGAAATAATTACACAGTAAAAGAGAGGATACAAGGTACCAGGATGCCAATCCCAAAAGAAATACAGGTACATAGGTGATGCTTTCAAGGCGGAACTAATGGCCTTCTCGGTTGATATTGATAACTTTCGATCACGCAAACTGCAAATAGTAAGTTTTGAAAGCTAATTACCATAAGCTAAAATATGATTTAGGTATAACATAAATAAATTAACAAACTTTATTTGAGTCCTTAATGGAAAAAGTTTATTGTAAATACCTAATAAAATAAAAATTTTATTTTGTTTCTTGATAATTTATTTTAAATGAACAAAATTTACTAAAAACTCAAATTAAAATTTATGAAATTTATCAGCAATATTAAGAACTAACAATAAATTTTTTACTTTATTAGAGATTTAATGTAATTCTTTAATTAAAGATCTAAAATAAAACTCACTAATTTATGAAAATCTAAAACATATTTTTTCCGTTGATTAAATTGATAAGTTCATATGATGAATTTATTCTAGACATTAAGAGTTTAAGAATGATTGTTTATAGGATATTGCTTAATAGAAATATAAATGAATCAAATATATATGTTGTGAAATGAAACTAATAGAAATTTTTGAATTAACAATCATGTTTAGTTCAAAATTCACCCTTTTATTTTTATATGCAAATCTATATTAAAGTATATTTATTTTTTATTGTCAAGTACCCCACCCACGTGTTTTGTTTGTCAATTGCATGAGCTGTAAGGGAAATTATTGCTCCTGGTGTTGACCAGTGAAGACTTGTATTTTTACTTACTTCCGATCTCTGGTGTTGGAATTCCTGATAACACAAACCATGGCTCAATCATTTATCTTCAGCATCGCTGAGTCTCTCATAACAAAACTTGCTTCTCATGCTTTCCAAGAAGCTTCTCGGGTTGTCGGTTTGTATGACCATCTCCGAGACCTTAAAAAGACTCTCTCATTAGTCAAGGCAGTGCTGTTAGATGCCGATCAAAAGCAGGAGCATAACCATGAGCTGCAGGAATGGCTCAGGCAGCTCAAAAGTGTCTTCTATGATGCCCAAGATGTGTTGGATGAATTTGAGTGCCAAACCCTGCGAAAGCAAGTGCTCAAAGCTCATGGTACCATCAAAGACGAGGTAAGCCACTTCTTCTCAAGTTCTAATCCACTTGTTTTTCGTTCCAAGATGGCTCAACAAATCAAAGATGTCAGCAAGCGGCTAGACAAGGTTGCAGCAGATAGGCATAAGTTTGGTCTCCGAATAATTGATGTTGACACACGTGTTGTGCATAGGAGAGACACGAGTCTCATGACACACTCCCGTGTGAGTGACTCAGATGTGATAGGAAGGGAACATGATAAAGAAAAGATCATAGAGCTTTTGATGCAGCAGAACCCCAATGATGATGATAAAAGTCTCTCCGTTATCGCCATTGTGGGCATTGGAGGCTTGGGAAAAACTACACTTGCAAAGTTTAATGATAAGAGGATAGATGAGTGTTTCTCATTGAAGATGTGGATGAGTGTTTCTCACAAGTTACAAAGCCTTTGTCCGGAGAATTCATAGTTTCTTTTTGTCAAATGGGCATTTAAAGAAGGCGAGGAGGAAAAACATCCTCATTTAATTTGGTAAATATCCAGAAAGAAATTGTGAAAAAATGCAGAGGGGAGTTTACTATTTTCAAAGTCTGAGGCAAATGAGTGGGGAATATGTGAGAGACAATGAAATTTGGAATTTTCCAAAAAGAAAAAGATGACATTTTAGCTGTACTTAAATTAAGTTATGATTTCTTGTCTTCTGTTGGTAGTTTATTAGATGATAGTTGATAGTTAATAGTTCTAGAGAATTGTTTTAGAAAGAAGGCTATGTCATTGATTTTTTGGATGATAAATTACAACATACCAATTGCCTATTTATAGGCTCAAGTCACCAACCTCTCAATGGTGGTGAATATTTTGACATTACTTTAAGTCTTTCTAGAGTTTTCATGATAGATTAGTATCATGATAGTTCTAGATTCTTCTATCTTATACATACACTTATAGTTCTAGATTGTTCTACCATATTCATACACAATATAGTTCTAGATTTTTCTACCATATTCATACACACTATAGTTCTAGGATATTCTACTATTTTCAGACATATTATATTTAAGAATATTCTAGAAATTTGTAGCAATTTCAACACTCCTCCTTGATGCAAATTTCTGTGACACCGAGCATAGCTCGTAATTCTTCAAATCTTGGTCTCGGCAACGCCTTCGTGAATATGTCTGCAATTTGATCTTCTGTTCTACAGTAGTTGAGTTTGATCTCTTTAGTTGCTTCAACTTCTCTGATAAAGTGATACTTGATTGCTATGTGTTTTGTTCTGCTGTGATGAGCTGGATTCTTCGCCATTGCAATTGCTGATTTGTTGTCGCAGTTGATTTTAATAGGCTCATTTTGCTTTTCTCCCATGTCTTCAAGTATCCTACGAAGCCTTATAGCTTGACTCGTTGCTTCAGCAGTTGCCACATACTCTACTTCTGCTGTTGATTGTGCTACTGTAGCTTGCTTCTTCGACGCCTAAGAGAACATTCCCGATCCTAGTGAGGAAGCATAGCCAGAGGTACTCTTCATGTCATCTGCCGAACCTGCTCAATCACTGTCGGTGTAGCCAAGTAATTCTGAGTTGGTTTCGGTAGTATACCATATACCGAACTCTTTTGTTCCTTGTAGATACCTCAAAATTCTTTTTCCTGCTCCAAAGTGTATTTGACTTGGGCTTTGCATGAATCTTGATAGAAGACTTGTAGTATACATTATGTCAGGCCGTGTAGCTGTCAAATATAGGAGGCTTCCAATTAGACTTTGGTATTTGGATGTATCAGCTTCAGGTGCTCCATCATTCTTTTGTAGTTTCTCATTTGTTATGAGTGGAGTAGCAACAGGTTTGCAACCATACATCTTGAATTTCTTAAGTAAGCCTTCTGTGTATTTTTTTTGCGAGATGAATATCCCTTCATTTCTCTGACTTACCTCTATGCCAAGGAAGTAACTCATCAAACCAAGGTCGGTCATCTCAAAGGTCTTTATCATGTCTTCTTTAAACTCCATCATCATCTTAGTATTGTTTCCCGTGTAGATAAAATCATCTACATATAGAGAGAGTAAGAGAGTGTTCTGACCTTGAGACTTGATGTAAAGTGTAGGCTCACTCTTGCTCCTCTTGAATCCTCGATCCATGAAATACTGATCGATTCTGCTATACCATGCTCGAGGTGTTTGCTTCAAACCGTAGAGTGCTTTTCTTAGTCTTAACACTTTGCTTTCTTTGCCTTCAAACACGAATCCTTGTGGCTGCTTCACATAGATCTCTTCTTCAAGTATGCCGTTAAGGAAGGCAGATTTGACATCTAGTTGATGGATACTCCATCCTCTTTGTGACGCAAGAGCTATTAGAGCTCTTATGGTATAAAGACGAGCTACTGGTGCAAATGTCTCATTGTAGTCAATTCCGGGTTGCTGTGAGTAACCCTTAGCTACTAGACTCGCCTTGTGTTTCTGTATGGTGCCATCAGGGTTGAGCTTTGTCTTATAGACCCACTTAACCCCAATGATATCTTTTCCTTGGGGACAATTTACTAACTCCCATGTGTTGTTTCTCTTGATCATCTGTATCTCTTCTTCCATTGCCTTGACTCATACTTCCTGCTTTGACGCTTCTTCAAAGCTTCCAGGTTCAAGTATGGCCAAGTTACAGGTTTCATATATGTCCACCAAAGATCTTACTCGTCTTGGAGTAGACTCTGGTGATGATGGTTCTTGATCTTGTTGTTGTGGTGGAGGTGAAGGTGGTTCACCTGGGTCTTCTTCCTCAGCTTCTTCTTGTGGTAGTTGAGCGGGTATAAGAACGTTCTTCTCCACTTTTTCTTCATCCCAATTCCAAGAAGCGTACTCATCAACTTCAACATCTCGACTGATGACGAGTTTCTTAGTTTGCAAGTTGTAGACACAGTAGCCCTTAGAGATATTGCTATACCCAAGGAAGATACCTCGTATAGTCTTGTCTTCAAGCTTATGCCTCTTCACGTCTGGAATATGAATGTAGCATATAGATCCAAAGACCCTTAGGTGCTTTGCTGATGACTTCTTCCCGTTCCAAGCTTCAATTGGAGTCTTGTCTTTTACAGACTTAGTTAGACATCTGTTGAGTTTGTAAACAGCAGTGTAGACTGCTTCAGCCTAGAATGTGTTAGGTAGTCCCTTCTCCTTGAGCATCGATCTAGCCATTTCCACAACAGTGTGATTCTTTCTCTCGGACACTCCATTTTGTTGAGGAGAATATGCGACTGTAAGTTGTCGCTCAATGCCTTCATCCTCACAAAATCTTTCAAACTGGCAAGAGGTGTACTCTTTGCCGCGATCACTTCTTAGTACTTTTATCCGTTTTCCACTTTGATTTTCAGCAAGGGCCTTGAACTTTTTGAATACTCCAAAGACTTCTGATTTTTCTTTTAGAAAATATACCCATGTCATTCTAGAGAAGTCATCAATGAAGAGTATGAAGTACCTGTTGTTCTCATGTGATGGCATCCTCATTGGTCCACAGACGTCTGTATGTATTAGCTCCAATAGATCTTTCGCTCTCCATGCTCCGCTTGTTGAGAAAGGACATCGGTGTTGCTTACCAAGGAGGCATCCTTCACACACTTCATTGTTCTCCTTTATGCTTGGAAGATCTCTCATCATGTTCTTCTCATGTAACAACTTCAAGGCATGTGTACGTGTTGAAGTGGCCAAATCTTCGATGCCAAAGCCATGAATCATCAACTTGTACCTTCATGGCAATGTTTGTTGCGTATTTTAAATTTAGAGGGAAGCTTCTATTGCTCTTATTCATCTTTACTTGGGCTATCTCAGACCTTTTATTTTTGTTGTCTAAGATTTTGCATACACCTCCTTCAAAGTGAAGTGTGTAGCCTCTCTCCATCATTTGGCCAATGCTTAGAAGATTTTCTTTTAGGCTGGGAACTAGTAAGACATCATGGATGAGTCGCGTACCTTTATCTGTCTCCATCATGACAGTGCCTTTGCCTTTTGATTCAACCACACTTCCATTTCCCAGTCGAACTTTAACTTTGACAGACTTGTCAATACTTTTGAAAATAGTCTCATCCTTGGTCATGTGATTGCTACATCCACTATCTAAGTACCAGCTTCCTCCCTTTTCTTTTATTGAGTCTTGAGTGGCATAGAACATACATTGTTCTTGATCATGCTTCTCTGCGATATTGGCTTGATGCCTATTTTTTTCGCAACAATTTTTCTCCACGTGCCCGAACTTCTTGCAATGGTTGCATTGTGGCATATTACAGAACCAACAATTTTTCTCTGCGTGGCCTTGCCTTTTGCATATATTGCATGGAGGATTTTTATCTGTTTTGTTCTTAAGGAAATTCCTAGAACCTTCTCTTCTTTTGGAAGTTTCTCCATAATTTTCTTTCCTCCATTTTCTTTGTTTTGGGGCTGAAATTTAAACTTTGATTGGAAGAAATTTTCAAGTGTATCTTATTTATGCCTATATAGTCTTTGCTCATATGCTTCAAGAAAGCCCACAAGTTCTGTCTCTGATAGAGTGGACAGATCTTTGGTTTCCTCAATCATTGTCACGATTGGGTCAAACTTTTGGGCCATAGTAATTAGAATTTTCTGAACAATTTTCTTGTCAAGAATATCTTCCCCAAAAGCTCTCATTTGATTAACTATTTTTTTAACTTTAGAATAGTAATCTTTAACTGTCTCAGACTCCTTCATCTTCAATAGTTCAAAATCTCTTCTTAGAGATTGAAGTTTAACGGCACGTACCTTAACACTTCCTTGAAACTCCTCCTGCAATGTGTTTCACGCTTCTTTGGCAGTCTTAGCTCCCATAATTCTTGGGAAAATTGGATCAGTCACCGCTTGTTGCAAGGTGAACAATGCCTTTGAATTTTTCTGTTTATTTTTCTTCAACTATTTTTCTTGAGATGCATTAAGAGTTGATGTATCTGCGGGAACGGTGAAGCCTTCTTCTACTATGTCCCATAAATCTTGAGATGAAAAATATCTTTCCATTTTAACACGACAGAAATCATAATTTTCACCATTGAAGATAGGGACAGAAATAGTTGACGATTGGGTAGTATTATCCATAGCTTAGAAAAAAAGTATTATTGGAGTGGGTTAATAGTACAAAGAAAATTTTTGAAGTAGTTGGGAGGATTTTGGAATGGTAGATAGGTAATATAACTACGCCCAATTGTTTGACCGAACGTAGCTCTGATACTACTGTTGGTAGTTTATTAGATGATAGTTGATAGTTGATAGTTTTAGAGAATTGTTTTAGAATGAGGGCTATGTCATTGATTTCTTGGATGATAAATTACAACATACCAATTACCTATTTATAGGCTCAATCACCAACCTCTCAATGGTGGTGAATGTTAATTTTCTACATTACTTTAGGTCTTTCTAGAGTTTTCATGATAGTTCTAGATTCTTCTATCTTATACATACACTTATAGTTCTAGATTGTTCTGCCATATTCATACACACTATAGTTCTAGGATATTCTACTATTTTCAGACATATTATATTTAAGAATATTCTAGAAATTTATAGCAATTTCAACACCTTCCTATTTGAGGCAATGTTCTTTATTATTTTCGCTATACCCAAAGGATTATGAATTTCTTAGTCTTGAGGTAATTAGGCTTTGGGGGGCACTTGGTGTCCTTGCATCACCTAGAAAGAATGAGACATCGGAAGATGTGTCAAACAGTATCTGGATGAATTACTATCAAGATCTTTCGTTGAAGATTTTTTGGATGGTGGTGGCACCTTTTATAGATTTAAAATTCATGATTTGGTGCATGATCTTGCTGTATTTGTTGCAAAACAGGAGTGTCTACTTGTAAATTCCCACATGCAAAATATTCCCGAGAATATTCGGCATCTGTCTTTTGCTGAATACAAGTTGTCTTGGAAATTCATTCACCTCAAAATCGGTAGCTGTGAGAACCATAATGTTTCCAAATGGTCCAGAAGGAGGCAGCGTCGAATCTTTGCTAAATACTTGTGTGTCAAAGTTCAAATTATTGCGAGTTTTGAATTTATGTGATTCGACATGCAAGACTTTGCCATGTTCCATTGGTAAGTTGAAACACTTGAGATATTTCAACATTGAAAATAATTGCAACATCAAGAGACTCCCCAATTTTGTTTGCAAGCTCCAAAATTTGCAATTGTTGAATGTTTCGGGATGCGAGAAGATGAAAGCATTGCCCAAAGGATTAAGAAAATTGATTAGTCTTCGGCATTTGGGGATAACTACAAAGCAACCTGTTTTGCCATACAGTGAGATTACCAACTTGATCTCGCTTGCAGATCTGTATAATGTATCAAGCCATAATATGGAGTCTATCTTTGGAGGGGTGAAGCTCCCTGCTCTTAAAACATTGTATGTTGCTGACTGTCATAGTCTGAAGTCTTTGCCACTGGATGTTAAAAACTTTCCAGAACTAGAAACTCTGGCTGTTATAGGTTGTGTTAATCTGGACTTAGATATGTGGAAGGAACACCATGAATAACAGAACCCCAAGTTGAAGTTAAAATATGTTGCATTCCAGGATTTACCATAGCTGGTGGCCTTACCTCAACGGGTATTTCAGACTGCGACAATCTTGAAGTGCTTCCGGAGTGGCTGTCAACTATGACTAATCTGAAATCACTTCTTATATTAGATTGTCCAAAGCTTATATCTCTCCCGGATAACATCCATCACCTCACCGCACTTGAAAGGTTGAGAATTGTTGGTTATCCTGAACTATGTAGAAAATGCCAGCCCCATGTCGGTGAGTTTTGGTCCAAAATATCACATATCAAAGACGTCTTCATTAAAGAATTAGAAAAGCTGGAGGAAGAAAAAGACGAATAGGAATGATTTGTTGACACATATAACCATTGAAGCTCCTTTGGCAACCCCTAGACGTGGATCAGGAATGGTCAAACGTGAAAAAAGAGGAGACCATGATGTTTGATTTATTGTGTTGGACGTGATTGACGTATTGAAAATTGATTTTGGGTGAAGTTACCCTGGAGCTGCTTCTGCGTCATGGGAGAATCAATTCTCAGATTCCAATGTTGGATTTTTCTTTTTTCTCCTTCACTCTGTTCCATTGTCCATCAAGTTAATGCATGCGTGTGTTTTTTTTCCGCCGCCTATTTTATGTTTAGCTTATTATTTTGTTGTTATTTTTATACTCGTATATGTTTACTATGATCTCCACTGCCTGTTGTTTTTATACTGTTATTTTGTTGCGGAACGGCTATATTTGGTGTTGTTGTAGCATTTTATAAGGTTATTTTGTTAACATTTTATTTGGTGCTGTTGTCAGTGCTATTATATTGCTTGGTTAGGACTAAAGTGTTATTTCTTGGTTCATAATGTTGGTTCTTTGCCCGTAGAGCAAAAACAGTGGTTACTAAAATAAAAACAAAATAATTTGGTAACTAACTAGCTAACCCTGTAATCACCTAGGCAATTGGGATATTACACACTGCCATTTTGGTAAATTATAATGCAAAAGACACCCACAAACAATTAATATCTATTTTCGTAATTTTACCTTCAAAATTAATTTTGATAGTTACTTTTCAAATATCATAAATTGTGAAAAATAATAGTATTTTTCCCTCCTGTCCTTTCTCCCGAGCCCTTCTCTTCCATTTCCTACCACCATTATTACTCATACTGTTTATTTCCTTTAATCCTAAGGCGTTGTGTTATCTTCATTTTCCTTTCTATCACAGGGTCTATCATATTTTTAGTAGTTTTTTCATTCCCTTCTTTCCTTATCAACGCAGTCTCTTACATCAGTCATTACACTTAGACATAGAGTTTCAGGTATTACCTATATATATATATATCCCATTCCATTCATTTAATATCAAGGCCTCAGGTCACAACACAGACCCTTAACATATTATCCAGAATATCCACTATTAACAATGCTGATTATAAATATTAATCATCAAAGTATCTCAAAATATCATAAGTATACCATCAGCATACCTATAAGAGAGAACCATTTAAATTTCAAAATAAAGGAGTTCTCTCTAAATCTATTACTACCCTTATCTCTATAGTTGCATTTAAATTTCATTGCACTTATCCCATTTGATAAAATTTCCCATTGATTTGCCAACTCGTTCTGCAATCTCTTTTGTACTGAAACCCACTAGAAAATCATAAACCCTAATCCAAAATGGACAACGATTAAGATTGACCTTCCCAGGATTTTCTTCTATATTCATTGATAAATTGAGAACCACCAATCTTCTATCGAAGCACCATGACCCTCCTTCTTCAACTTGTGCTCGATCGTTTTCATGTAGGAACCTAAAGGTGTAAAGGTTCCTTCCTCCTTCTTTGATTTCTACACCCCATGCACCTTCCAAATTTGAGCTATTGTTGCCATGAAAGCCTAGTTGTTGAAAGATCCCCGAGTTAGAATCTTCCCTACTAGCAAAGCCTAATTTCTTTCGATTCCTACCTTCTCACCCACTCTCCATCGAAGCTTCAATCTAAACCTCTTCCTCTTTCGTAAACTTCACTTTGCGCCATTGTTCCACATCATACCCTGTCTCTCACGATCGAGACTCCTAACTAACCCTCCCTCAATGTAGGTAGATCCCTGAATCAAGACCAAGAAACAAAATCTTAGAACCCTTATGATGATGTCACTAGCAGGAAACTAGCTTAGCAAGATGAAGGGACTCATTCATCATGCAAGATGAAGGGGCTTATTGATATACTTGATTTTTACATATAAAGAAAATTCATGTTGTCTTGCCAACGAATCTGACTCCATTTGCATATAGAGTAAATTACATTCGAATTCCCTGTGTTTTTTCTCAAATTGCACCGGATACCCTTTCCTTTTTTTTTATTACATTACTTTTACCCCTCTTCTGTTATAGTCGTTAACTAACGTCAATTAAAATATGTGAGCAGACAAAATTACCCTAATATCTTTGTTATATTTTGTCCTACAACTGTGGCATGCAATAAATCCATGCACTACTACAGAAAGCATTTTTCACGATGTTACTTTTAGATCAGTTGATAAAAAACCGATTTAGAAAGAACACGGTAGCATTTTTTAAATTAAAATTCAACAGTTTTATGAAGGTTTTACAAAAAATTGTCATAAAAGTTATCATTCTAAGGCAGTTTTGTAAAATCCGTCTTATAATATTTTGCACCTATATATATATATATATATATATATACATATATATATATATTATTTCTTTTTCTCCTGTGGGACTCGTAAGAAGAACCCTAGGCTGCCATTATCACCTACACTGAGCGCACTCTACGTGATCCCGACGATTCTAATTCCAGATCCAAACAACGGAAGCTTCTTGAAGCAATTGTGGATCTATTCCCCTTGGAGAAAGCCGCGTTTCCGATCCACTCCCTCTGCTGCCTCCTCCACTACGTGAGAATAGAACAACAACGTGATGATATAATTCCTCTCTCCTTTACATGGTGTCGTTCTTCTCTATCCTCTTTACATCGACGGGGGAGACGTGATTCTCAAAAACTTGAAAGCAATTAATACTTTGATCCTCTTCCTCAACCCTTCCCTCTTAAAAAAATTCACATCACAATGCAGACTATACCTTATTTCCCAAACAACATTCTCTCGTGAATGCGCTTCTGATTCTTTTTGTTTATGTGAACTCCTTGTGCAATCGAAATTCCAAAACAATGTCGTCGCGGCAAGTGGTGAAGCGTGCTAAATACAAAACCATACTGTCAAAGACCTTGGCACCCCTGTGTCCTCAAATTGGTGCGATTCACATTCCCACTTTGTTTGTTTATTCAATCTTTCGTGAAATCCCAGTTGAATATTTTATTGAATTTTGTTTCCTCTCTCTCTCTCTGCAGACTCAAGATAAGTTCGTTTTCAAGCCGAATGATCCTACCTCAAAAACCAAGCTCGATGTGGAGTTCTGATTTATTCAGGGTACTTACGAGTCCTTAAACTGATTATTAATTGCATGAGTATTTTTATTGATACTGCGTATGCATGATTTTGATTGTGTCGTTTTTTTTTGGCCTTGATGGGAAACATTTTAGGTCGTAAAGTCACTAAAGAGGGATCAAAGAAACCAGCATGGCTTAATCTTATCCATGCACAGGTTTTTTTATTTTTATTCTTGCGGCTCTTGTTTACATTTGATGTGCCATTTATGTTGCCTTAGTGTTGTGTTGGTTCCATATATATATATATATATATATATATATATATATATATATATATATATATATATTATTCTTGCGGCTTTATGATTGTGTACTGCTCATTTGAATTTTTAATGCTTTTGGTTCACTAAGTAGTACTACACTTAACATGCTCATGTCTCTTCCTTTTTATCTGAATTTTTATGAGTATTACAATGTGATGTTGAAGGGAAGTTACAGAAGACAATGAAATTGCTCTGGGGTGCTAGAATCAGCAAATCCACTGAAATTGGAATCACTTTTCAGCAGGCTTCCAAATATGTTCAACATAGTTATCCTCTCTATTCATGGATACTTTGGCCAAGCAGATGTCCTAGGATTGCCAGACACTAGAGGCCAGGTGGGAATTTTTCCTATTCAATGATTTCATTTAAGAAAAAGCTATGCAGTCAAAAACTTTGTTCCTAAATCTTTTAAAGATGCTTTTTTGTCTAACAACCACTCTTGAATATAGCTGAATATGGTCAAAAGTATGACTTTTTTTTTTCTGGTTTTGTAACACTACTCTTTATTGAATAACTTCGATGAGGCTGGGGCTTCTTCTTTTTTTTTTTGTAACAGGTGGTATATATTCTTGATCAAGTAAGGGCTTTAGAGGAAGAGCTACTCCATAAGATTGAGCTGCAAGGCCTTGACGTGAAGCCTCAGATTCTTGTGGAAAGCTACTAAGTACTAACTACTAATACAAAAGATATAAACCTGGATGATAGTTTTTAATTATTTTAATTTTTTGTTATTGCTGCGCAAGATAGGCTTACACTCTTTTATTTATTGTTATTGTTGTGCAAGATTGATGCATGTTTGATAATGACAGGTTGACTGGTAATAAATGACATATCCATTGTCTACATGTTGTGTTTTGTGATATTTGGCTCAGTCATAGGTAAGAATGCAACCAGTGTACTGTGTAACCACTACTACAAATTGTTCATTTAACATCATCAAACCTACATCGGTTGTTGGAAAACCGATTTAGTAAAACATGCGGTGGCATTTTCATTATTTAAACCAACTTTTTGAAGAAATGAATGACGGTTTTATAAAACCGCCTTTGATTTGAATGTTTCGAAAGCGGTTTTATAGTTAGGACCGTCTTTAAATTATCATATTTTTATTTTTTATTTTTTATTTTCTAACATTGCAAACTAGCTATGACTTTTCATTTTCCCTCCTTAGGTTTATGGAGGTTTCCTTCGTTCCTTCCTCTCTACTACAGCTATGGCGAAACCTAGGCGAGGTCGTGGCTCCCCCTCCGGTTCCGTTTCTAGCTCCTCCTTTGGTTCCTCTTTCCCCTCCGACTCCCGTTCCTCCAGTCGCTCACGCTCCTTTTCTCAGTCTTGTTCTCCCTCGTGCTCCAAATCCTGTTTCCCCTCCTCCTCCTCTTCCTCCCGAAGCTCCCGCAGCCTCAGCCGTCCCCCGCAAAGGAGCCACTGTAAGGGGGTTTTGGAGCGCCGCCAGAACCATCGTGTTTTGCGGATCTCGACGGTGGCAGAGAGGAGGATCCCAAAGAAGATCGTGGCGGAGATGAGGGACATGAAGAGGCTGTGGACGGCGGGGAGTGGCCCAAGAGGGATTTGACGGCGGCGAAAGGGGAGAGAAAGAGAGAGATGGAGGCTTTGCAGCTGCACTAATTGATGATCCTATGTGGGTGATGAACACTGTCCTTGTTGAGGCTAAGGTCAACACACTTGGTGCCATATATGAACGTGGATTGATTGGAACCTATATGAAGTGGTATGTCATTTCTTCCATTTTCTAAATAGAAATTATATGTGAGGGACTTTGGACTCATTGTATGGAAAATTAGTTTTTGATTGCCTAATTAGATTATTTAGCATCATATCTGATGTTAGCAGTTTTGAATTTCTGGATTATGGATAAGTACATACGTGACTTTATTTAATCTTAATTTAATACATTGTGAGCTTAACCAGCTAAAATTTAAGGGTGGAGACACTTTTACTTGTGCACTTTTTCTGAAAGCTCATTTTAGAGGATTTTTTTTCTTGAATTGTCAAGGAGTGCCACCTAAGTAACTTCATGAAAAAGAGTTTAATTGCTGATTATCTCTCTGCTTCTATGCTAAACTCAACTCAAATGCTACCAACTTTTGAGTTGAAAATCAAATCTTTGTCAATACACTTTTCAATCTAGTAATTATCAAGGATTTAAAAATCAAATCACTACACTTTTCAGCACATGGTAATTGAAGTTTGCAATACACTTTTGTCCTGTATATATATATAGTTTTTTCTTTGCTTTGCCTCTGTTTCTGGTATATATATATATATATATATATATATATATATATATATATATATTTTTTTTTTTTTTTCTTTTTTCACCCACACTCCTGTGCGATTCATGCTACCACTGTCTTTGCAATCATTTTTTATTTTTGAAATTGAGAAAAAAGCTCTATTAGATTTAAGAGCTAACACATATACTCCCACCAGATGCAATATGGACTACTTGATACACGCGACCTCATTGATATAGTTTAAAATCTTTAAAGAATAGTAGTATTATTTTGGGTGCCCTGGCTATCTATAGTGTTTTTTCTCTCATTTATCTATCTCTTGTGTTTTTTTATTGTCTTCATTAAATATCTTTCATTTCTATTTTATTTTTCATTCATCTATGTTATTTTGTTATATCTGTATATAATAGTAAATAATACTAATACTAATAATAATTAAATATAATAGTAACATTAATAATAAAATAAATATAATAAATAATATATATTATTTAATATTTGTTTTTTTTTTACTAATTGGTAGAATATTTTATTTAAATATTTAATATTTTTTATCACACTACAATATTTGTTTAGTATATTTGAAAGGGTGTATTAATTATTGTTTTCTTTAAAATACAGAGTTTGCAGTGGTCACTGCTTATAGTTTGAAAAAGTTTTTGGTGAATTGTCCTAATTGGCCATTATTGATCTCAAGTAATTAGTGGTATGTAAGTCTATCCTGATTGGCCTTATTTTGCTTTCTTTTTGTGCTTAAATTAACTCATGTTCTATTTTGTCTATTGTTGGTATATTATTGGTGTGATACTAATCATACTATATTCTACACGTTGCTAGTAGGTAAATTTTATAATCATTTTGTTGATACATAATATTTATAATCTTGATACACACCGGTTCTATATAATTATTTTTTATATTCATTTTGTTGATACATAATATTTATTATCTTGATGATTAGTATTTATTAAAGGATTTAACTGATATTTTTAATAAAAATATTCTTTTTCAATCATGAAATTAGGTTCAGCAGCATTCGAATTTGATGATCCATTTTATATAATTTAACATTACAGCAACTGCTCTTTAAATTTTTTAACTAGGATAAAAATGATATATTGATATTATTTTCTTTATTTTCTTACTTGAGTTCATATAATTTTGCATGTAAATTTTTATTTTTTCCTTTGCATATAAACTTTATGTGGTAGTCACTCTCAAAAGTGTAGACATTCATTAATGATATTATCATTGACTTTTATATCAAGTAAGCATAGTAGCAGAAACTATAACCTTTATGGATTCAAGCCTAGGATTTTGCTATAATTTAAACATCTTGAGATTGATTTGAACATCTTTTTATAAATTTTTACATCTGAGATTCATCTCACTTGAGGTAGTCCCTCTCCATACAATATAAGGAATCCAGTGCAACTTTTTATTGACTTCTGTTTTTCCTTTATTTTCTATTTCAGCAGGATAATTTATATGATTGTGGCCTCTTTTTGCTCCACTATGTGGAAGGTTTTCTGGAAGAAGCTCCAATCAACTTTAACCCTTTCATGATAACAAAGTCCTCCATCTTTGTGAGTGATTGCCCATTGTATCAAAACTTGAACTTGATATGTAATCTCATTTTGCATTTTCAGTGATATAATGTTTGACTTTAGGTTTCATTTCAATTTCTCAATTGGCATCATTGTTGTTGTATCTTGCATTCAGGATTCTCTGATGATGCTCTGGCTGATTCTATCCAGTGCTATGCTAGACGAGAAAATTTTAGGAAAATCATGACAATATGCATACTCCTATGGCACTCTGCCCTAGGAATTTTTCTTTTTTTTGGTTATGTTAATATGCTGAATTGCCTTTGACTTTGCTTAGTAATTTTATTCTGCTTGTATAGACTTTGACTTTGCCTTTGCCTTTGCCTTTGCCTTTGACTTTGCTTTAAAAAGGTATATTATGTGCATGTTAGAAATGATGTGACTTGACCTTGGGTGAACTACAAGCATTATCGATAAACATTAGTTATTAGTGTGAACCGTGGGACTTGCCAGATAACTAATTAGATGCTTACTCACACACGCAACATTTTTATTATATATGTTGTGCATGGATATGTATCTTGTAGAACTGATTTATTTTTCTAGCTAGTAACGTTGTTCTTGGAGAAATCATTAGTTGATATAAATTAAACATTTCGAATATAAACAAAGATCTGTAATTTAAATGTGACTTAAACGTTTTTTAGTTCATAAAAATATATTTTCTCTTAAAGTTAATATCTTATATATTATTTATTTTTAGTTTCTAAATGTTACAAAATATGTACTTATAATTATATACTAGTTTTCTTTTATATGTATATATAATGCTTATAATTAATTACTAGTGAGGAGATTTGCTAAATTTAAAGACTAAACACAAATGAAAAATTTATATGAATTACAACTAAAAAAAAACTATAGGCTTAAACATATTTTTAGTTCTTACAATTTATTATTTTTTTATTTTTGTTCTTATAATTTTTCATCAAAATATTCTAATTTTTCATCAATGCCACATAAAACCACTGTTTCTGATAAAACCAAAACCACTGCTTGATAGGGTGGTTGTTGTAGTCACTGCAACTGAGATGTTGATGTTGCTGCTACTACATCACATGATATTGTCTGCAATTTCAGACCTCCTTTGTTAATGTAGTTCATTGCTCATTCTTGTTAATATTCTTACCAAGGATTAGACACTACCACAAATGATGCATTTTACGACACACATTCTAAGACGGTTATTTGGGACCGTCTTAGAATGTGACGCGGTGGCAAACTTGTAATTAAGTTACTTAAAAATTATTTTTTACAACGTTTATTCTAAGACAGTTGTTATTAACCGTCTTAGAATGTGCTTTAGTGGAAAATTTGTAATTATCAACATAATAACAACGACGGTTTTTAAAAAAACCGCCTTCGTTTTAATGTGTTTTATACAGCTGGCACCAACAGCTTTCTCATGAGTCCCCGTCTAGGTCGTCACGACACAAATTTACCCTAATCACAAATCTGCTTGTGTCCTTTGAAATCTCTTCCATTTCTCCCTCTACTCTCTTGCGCTTTCCCTCTGACTCTTCGAGTCAGCCACCAACTCAGCGCCGCTCAAGCACCACTCATGGCACGGGGCCGTAACGGAAGGCGAAGCACTCCACTGTGTCGAGGTCTATCTTAAGGTGCGTCGTCATGCTGAACGTGGGTTTTTCGTCAAAGTCGTGACGGCCGAGCCTGTCGATGTCGCCGTTAGGGGTTACGTTAACGGCGTAAGGGAAACCAGTGTCGTTTTCCATTGTGTATTTGCAGGTTTTAACGTAGCAGCTGCAAAGCGTGGGTTTATTTGCAGGTTTTAGCTCCACGTGCTATTGCGGTGTCGTTTTGGTGGTGGATGATGGGCTTTGTTTGGTTTTAGCTTTGTGAATGGTGGTGGTGGGGGTTTAGGGTTTGTGTTTGGGGTTTTTCTTCTGTTCTGAGGGGTGAAACTGCGTTGAGCGGTGGAGAGGGTCCATAAGTTGCCGATGGTGGTGTTGTGACTAAGATTGGTTTTGGGACCATTTTTATGGTGAGTGCGAACATGAGGGAGAGAGGGTTCAAGAAAAGTTTGGGGACAATTTTTGTGGTGATACTGCTGATTTTGTTAAGCAGAATTTTTGGCCAAAGCTTGTGCCTAATTTGCAATCTGCTATTCCGATGATAGTGACCACGCCTGAGAAATGGGATACCATTACACGCAAGAGCAGTGACATATCATTGTCCATGGTGGTAAAGCTCTTAATTATTGATGAAGTCCATCTACTCAATGATGATAGAGGTCCTGTGATAGAGGCTCTAGTTTTCAGGACCCTACGGCAGGTAACGCATATGTCTTATTTCCTCTTTTTTTTTCATGTACAAATTTAGTTAGGAGATTTGCTTAGATTTATTTTATTTTCTTTTGTATATATGAATTTTCAGACATTGGCTTATGACAGCTAGCCTGATATCTATCTTATTTGTTCCACATATAAGGTGAGCTTCCTATATGATTGATTTTGCGTTGGGTACTTGGGTTGTATGATATCCTTGGCTAATTCTATTTAGTGGAGATAATGTTAATATTTATTTTAGGTAGAATTACTTTGGCATTCTAGAAGATTTTCTTGCCATGCAGGTGGACTGAATTATCAGTTGAGGCTGTGAGGTAGCAGTTCTACCCCGGGGTGTTACATATATATTTTTTTATTGAAACATGTATGTGGCAGACAAATTGGGTCGTGAGATGCCAAGTTGAATAGTTGTGGCTTCATTGTGGAGATTGAGATGACTGAAATGACTTGCATAATGTGAGAGATAAGATATAAAATTAAGGTCTCACAAAATATTAATGATTCCATCTTTTGAGTGATAAGCCTCCTATATTGGTCCATTTCCATATGAAAATTGCATCTATAGTCTTGATCAAAATCTCACTATCCCTATGTCCTTTGCATTGCATTGTTTCAGACACCACATTCGTCCGAAACCAACTCAAAAAAAGCAAATGACTATAATAATACTATTATTATATGCCACTCTATTGTTATAGACTCCTAGTAGTTATGATAATATTGTAAAATCTAAAAAGCTTTGGTTTTTCCACTTACAAGCCCTATATGCTATGCTGCTGCTGCTACTTCACTCGAGTGGTATTTCCAAAGCAAAGCAGAAAGACAAAAACCGCAGGTTCTTTCTTTTATCTCTCTTACCTATCCCATTATTTTATTATTTCTTAGCTCTTTTTTTTCTCTCACCGTGTGTTTAGCTAAAGGTTAAAGCTATATCAGTATTAGGTTTCTTTGGGGAGATAGCAACTATGAGGATGATCGCTCTAAATAAATTATAATATTTTTTAATTTATTTTCACTCATTTATCTATCTCTTCATCAAATATCTTTCATTTCTATTTTATTTTGTTGTATCTATATATAATAGTAAATAATACTAATAAAAATTAAATATAATATTAACATAAATAATAAAATAAATATAAAATAATATATATGGCATGGGTAATATTGAGGCCATTAAATGCCAAAAGGCAAAGCAATGACCCAAGGGTGCATTATACTGATGTAGTCAACGGAAGGAAAAAATATGCTTTCTATTTAGGAATGACCCAATGGCACGGGTAATATTTAGTTAGAACGTAACTATTTAGGAATTTAATTAACTAGTCATTTAAAAATATGTTTTCTCTAATTCCTAGAAAATTGATGTTAAAATTTCAATTTCTTCTTAAGTTTATTGTAGTAGGTCTACAATTATTTATTTTCTGAGTTTCATTGTTATTCTAGGATTTCCTTGGAAAGGAATTTGCTGTTTCTTCTCAAGTTTATTGTAATAGGTCTAAATATATTGTAGACAAATTATAAAAAAATAGATACGTGTTCTAATTTATATTAATTTTTACTATTTTGAATTTAAATATTTTTTAACCCGTTTCTAATTTGCTAAGTTCTCCTCATATTTTAGTATTGGGATTTGGATCTGAGCATCGTGCAGGGTGATTTAAATGCGAAAAATAAATTTTTGACAGATATTATTGCAAGCTACGAAGATGTCTTTGAATTGGTTATATGGTTATTTAGAGACTATCTAAAATTGAAACATTTGTAATGATGATACGGTGTGTTTTAAAAATATAAACTAAACCATATATATGCTTATCTTCAATGCATTTGTTTTTTTTGTTTGGTCAGCGCTTGCTCTCATCTTCAATGGACAAAATAGTGCGACTGTGGCATTTGTCTAACAAGTCTTGTCTGAAAGTTTTTTCCCACGGTGACTATGGTGAGCACATCCATCTATCACATCTTGCATGCTCTCTTCTTTGCTTTTCCCTATTCTCAATAGAGTTTATAGACTACACTCGACTCCTTTTGGCACAATAATATTAAGTAATTGTCAAAGTACATGCAATTGTGTTAGCAATACACTTTACACTTATTATTGTACTTTTCAACACATGACTATTGGTTGAAATTTATCATTTTATCAATTTCAATAAATTTCAACTAATAACAAATAGTTTGTTGGAAATAATGTATTTGGAAGTGTGATGCTAGGCATTTCTCAAATTTGAATTAGATTCACAACATGACTATCCAGGGAGTTAGTCATTTAGTCATGTATTTTAAATTTCTCAA
The DNA here is from genome assembly GCF_000004515.6 of Glycine max. Lineage (NCBI taxonomy): Eukaryota > Viridiplantae > Streptophyta > Magnoliopsida > Fabales > Fabaceae > Glycine > Glycine max. The sequence goes on from NC_016090.4 coordinate 6,250,339, forward strand.
AGATGAATTTGGGGAAAAAGTGGCCTGTGAATATATAGTTACTTTTTTTTTAGTTGGAAAAGGGTGGTAAAGACAAATTATTATTGACTAAATGACAAATTATTGTTATTTATACATTCCAAGTATATTTCTTAAAAGAAAATACTACCTACGTCCCTAACCTAAATATAAGACTCTTTTTTGATTCATGTTACTTTAAATATTGTTTTTAATTGCAGGTATTTATCTTAGACTAATTGGAAAGAGGATTTCTACTCCCTCAGATGCAATATCTGTTGGCCTTGAAACGCATTATGTGCCATCTGGAAAGTTAAGTTTATTTAAGGATGCCCTCTAGATTACAAACTTGTATGTTAGTTTCAAATTAGTTGTCAATATTCTAAGAACCATTATTACATATATATTCTACCATGCTAATAATGTTACATATTCTAATGCCAATTAGTTGAAACTTCTATTGTATGATAATGTAAATTGTTGGGAAAATGTAGACTATATAAAAATCAAGCAGAAAAAGGTACAAAAATAAATAAATTAGACTAGACATACTAAGACGATTATGGGAAAACTGTCTTAGTATAATGGACCTTCTACGACGGTTATGTGTTTAACCGTCTTAGAAAGATGACTATATTAAGACGGTTTTTTCCGTAACCGTCTTAGTATAGTTTGTATATCTATAACTTTCTAAGATGGTTGTGTGTATAACCGTCGTAAAAAGTTTATTATACTAAGATGGTTTTTCTTTAACTGTCTTAGTATAGTCTGTGTATGTAAGACTTTCTAAGACGGTTACACGTATAACCGTCGTAGAAAGTCTATTATACTAAGACGGGTTATATCGAAAACTGTCTTTGATAAATAACACATACTAAAACGGTTATTCGAATAACTGTCTTAAAAAGTTGACTTTACAAAGACGGTTACAAAATCGTCGTTATAAATATACGTTGATTTTACGACACTGCGTTCTACGATGGTTAAAAACCGTCGTAAAATGTTCTTTAAAACCGACTTAAAAACCCATTTCTGTAGTAGTGAGAATGCTACATTTTGTTTCCAATGTAGGTTTTGCTTTGCATGATATTAATGAGGGGGTTATCTATGAATGTCAAAATGGAAATAAATTAATGGTATTGATATGTGAAGTCAAACTTTTGTGATGTTAGTTCTCTTTGAGTTGTGAAGATGATAGATTATTTGATTTACTGAGAACTGATTCATTTTGACTTTGATATTGATTCTTTGTTTTCTTATTGCTCACATTTGGCACTATGTTATTTCAGTTGATGGATATTCGTGTTGATGAAGCTGCACATACCATGGAAATGCACCTAGCTGCCATATCTTGCCAAATATTGATGCAGGCACCAGGTGAAAATTGTACCCATTTTAGTTGGTGTTGTTAGATCATAAAATCGTTGAATGTAGCTATTAGATCATAACTACATATTTGTATTACCTTGTGTGAGTGAAATGACAAATTGTTATTTAACTATAAGTTTTTTTTTCTATTGTACTGCTAGCTACTAAAACATATATACAAGAAGGTAGCTTCTTCTACTTATTAATTAACTATTTTGATAGCTAAAATTTGACATGAGTTTATAAATTAAGTCTCTTATGAGACATTACCTAGCTAGAACGCCACAAAAATTCTACATCGGTTCTGGAGGTACAAACGATGTAGAATGTGGACATTCTACATCGGTTCTGGAGGTATAAACGATGTAAAATGTAGACATTCTACATTGGTTCCGAAGATACAAATGATGTAGAATATGAACATTCTACATCGGTTCTAAAGTACAAACGATATAGAATATCTGCATTCTACATCGTTTATACCTGCAGAACCGATGTAGAATGTCCATATTCTAAATCGTTTGTTCCTTCAGAACCGATGTAGAATGTCCACAATTCTAAGACGGTTCTTTAACCGATGTTGTTATTCAACAACAGGGGTCTATCACCACGTGTCATAACCGGTGTAAAATGGTCATTAGAACCGATGTAGAAAGCCTTTTTTTTAGTAGTGAACTATTTTCTTTTTTTGATATTTTCCATTTCTCAATACAATTGCTTTTTTTTTCAGGATTGAATTTCTTCACAATGAATGACTACAGCATCCAATTTTTGTTTTATTTCATCTATATAAATTTACAAATTTCACTGGCTTTTTTATTGGCTTCCCTATTTTCAAAAGTTAAAACTGCTACAGGTTTGATGATTGTTATTAAGTTGTTGTATTAGTATTTTCATCTATCTTATCTGATTATTGTTGTTTTTCTCTCATTTTCTTTTTTATGTAATTGCAGTACTTGCATACATAGGTTTGTTTAACTGGGCTATTAGTTGGCTTTCTTTTCCAATTTTTTGTTCAAGACACGTTGTTTCCAAGTAAGTCAAAAAATGACTGAGAAATGATACCCATCTTGGGTCATTGATGTGATTTTTCCTAAATATTTTGATGTTGCTAGTTTAATTAAAGACCTATCTATGGCTTGGTGTTTGGATTGACAGTTATTGTACCATATCACAATTCTCAAACAAATAGTTTTCTGAATGGATTGTTAATGATGCAAATAACAATAGCCACAGTCATTTTAATAATTGCTTTTGTACTCAATAAACCTGGGGAAATATTTTAATCATTGTTAACATGTTCTAATAATTGCTTTTGTGCTCAATAAACCTGGGGAAATATTTTAATCATTGTTATCATGTTCTTGTGTGTAACTAAACTGCAAATAATCTTAGCTACAAATTTTGAGTAGTTTTCCTTTATTAATCTCTTTAAGAAACAGAAAAAGGAAAAAGCCTCAAGATAATTTTGCTAATTCATATTTTTCTTTAATGTCTAGACACAAACTCTACCATTTCCTTTTTAATGTTGATGACCACCAAGACATTCTCTAAGGTCTTGGTATATAATGATAGCTTCAAGATGTGCAAAACTCTTAACTCTAGCCCAACTTCTCTCCCATGAAATTGGTATTTTAAGGATACCTCATTTGCCTTATTAAAACTTACTTTCCAAACCAAATGAAATTTTGAGGAGGACTTTCTATCTGTTAACCAGAGGCTCTGAGTTTGTCTCTAAATTCTTGGCCATTGCTTGTGATTTCACATCTTCATTAACTTCAGATGATGATGACTGAGAATCACGTTTTCTGTATGAGCAAACAAGGATCACCAATGCCATAGATATGATAGCCAGCATCACAACTAAGCCTCCAAACAAAGTACATACTAGCTATTACAACCTAATAAAAAAACTATATTAAACATTTAATGAATAAACTTTGAATAATTAATGGATATAATCTAGTCTAGACTCCTAGAAGTATAACATTGTTGGGTAGCATATTGACATTTCGATATTTTATATCAATATTTATTTATTGTTGTTGAAAACAAAATTGTTGGGTAGCATATTGACATTACGGAATTGGCGGCAAACACGTCACCTATGTACTCTGAATCACACGCCGAGTTTCATTAAGTTTATTGCATATGATTCACATGTAAATGTAATTAACGTACAATGATAAAAAAAATGTGATTAACGAACGCCTTACGGAAACATGTTCCATCCCAATTGTGTTGTATATATATAGAACAGTTTATTATTAAGGTATGCATGTAGGTGACGTTGGTGAATCACATCAGGGTTTCTTTTTTCTAAAGAAACATGCTACTTTAGAATTGTTTACAAGGTCTTTTATGTAATTTTATTATAAAAAAGCACCTTTTCAATTGTCACACAAGCAAATTTAAAACATTAAAGTGTTTTTTATGATTTTAACCAAAATCACTTTTTTAAAAGCACTTTTTTAAGCCTAAACAAACAGATATTAGGCTTTATTTTTTTTTCAATATCCACTAATTGGCCATGCTAGAGACCTAGAGGTTAAAAAAATAAGTAAATACTCATGTTACATATATACACTATCAATTTTAGACAGCTGATGCAATGGAACAAAATTTACCACATGCAATGAATAAATACTATTTAGGTATCAACTGCAGCAGTATCAGCAAATGCTAGATGTGCACAACATCCATTTTCCAGGAGCAACAAGTCGTACCCGTCGCATGTCTACGTTGACTGCAACTTCTAGCAACGCAGTTCTTATTCTCTACATCATAAGAGCTTTATTAAGATGTTGTCTCTTTACAACAAGGTTTACATAACAGTAGCCCAATAGAAATGTCAAAAATTAAAGTGATCGGTGAAGAGTTTAATCAAAGACGCTACAAAAATACAAACACACAACATCAGCAACCAACCTCGTGAAAATCAAATTCTGGATCTCGTGCTTTGGAGAATCCATAAACATGGATCAATGGCAAAGTATATTCCCCATCCTTGGGTCTATTTTTGTATATTCCCCAAAATGCATATGCAGAGGAAGCCAAGATATTATAATTGTTTACTCCTACAGAAAGTAACGGGAAAAAAAAAATAGCAGACCAACTATAGCAACTCACAACTTTGCTGATCATTGCATTTGTTCGCTACATAATAAACATTGACGACCCTAACGACTAATATCATATTCTGAGACAAATTAATTTTCCACTAATACATAAACAAACAGCACATCAATAAACAAGCAATTATATAGTAGGATTTTCATGACAAGAAAAAAAAGTAAGATTATAGGTATAAGTGTTAATGTTTTTACTCTAACCTCAACTATGTTTATAAAGTAAGATTATCATATGGAAAAAATATATATATATAAATAAAAACAAGATTATAGATACATGAGATGGATCAAATTGGACATGTGGCATAATATACAATATCATGCAGATAAAGAAAGAGTGATCTTATCAGGAAAGGCAACCTAGAAATTCTGCAGCTTCACTTGGGAAGTTCATAACCACTTGTGTGATGGACTGAGAAATATCACTGTCATACATAGCTTTAATGAACCTCCTTCCATCCATGTTAAAGACCTAGAACAACAAACAATGAACATAGTTGGCAGAAAATTTCATCAAGATAACTAGTGCTGCCTCATGCAGATTCAAATGCAACTTCTGCCTTTGTTCTTTATTAATTCGTGAAAAAACATTAAAATATATATCACATCCTTTTAACCATTAGTCACTCACACCCTATGAAGTATGGACACTTCAAGAAAGTAGTGCCTGAAGACACGTATATTGGACACTTGTGACAGACACAATGCAATAATTCAAATACAAATGGGACATTTTAAATTTTACTGTTTGTGTTATGTTTTGTGTCCATGCTTCTTAGCTCTACGCTCAAGATAATTCGCAGCAGTTTTAAGCTTAAAAAATCTACAGAAGTTCAAAAATGCAGTGGAAAACAATAATTTGCAGTAGTTTTAATTTTACCAAGAAATGGCAAAAATCCAAAAATTGGATCCTGCTTCCAACATGTTTTTTCTTGATTATCTTTTCATATGTAAAAGATGGTAAAACATCTTATACTAAATACTCAACAAGCAACCATACCTTAATCTTCCTCTCAAGTTTGTTTAGAACACAATTTCTTTCTAGATACTCAACTGCATAAGGGTTTAAGTCATTAGCAAAAACACGCTTAACTATCCTTACGACAGATATGGCTAAAGGACCAACTCCAGAGAAAACATATCACCTATCAATGATGATACATGTAAGCAAGTCAAGAATATTTTTTTATCACAAACAAAACAAAGAAGAACATTATATACTATTGTAGGGGAGAAGGAAGTGTTCATTATTCAAATCTCTGACAGCTCACAGCATAACTTCTAAAATAAGTCAGTGCTGACTTGGCATTCATTACATAAATCAAGAAAACAACAAAGGGAAAACAACCTAGTCCAGACAAGCCTCACGAATTTTTCTTGTCCCTGGTCAGCCTTGTATATCCCAATAATAGCCAAGGGATTTCCAAGTAGTTTCTCTAGAATAATATCCAACAGGTTATATGCACATGCATGAAAAATCTTAGTAAAGCTATGAAAAGGATTTCATCACTGATGACATACTTGTGTCCAGATTCTGAATGTAGGCATTTGAAGTTCTTATGCATAATACTGGCTCCCCAATCTTAGTAAAGCTATGAAAAGGATTTCATCACTGATGACCTTCGAGTGTCAAGAAAAGTTCCCCAATCTGAGTCACTGGATCCTGTTAAAGAAGTGGAAGCCGAAGAAGAAAAGAACAAGCCTCTACCAGCAGTGCCTTTGAGATATCTTAGAACATGGTGGGCAGCTTGCATGTGAATGTTTGTGGGAGATTGCAAATACTGGCTCAATTTGCCAACAACATAGCAGGTATCAGGCCTTGTGTAAGTAAGATACAAGAGGCGCCCTATAAGCCTCCTATAAACAGTGGAATCAGAAAGAGGAACACCAAAAGCTTTGTGTAATTTTAGGGTAGGGTCCATAGGTAAAGAGCAAGGTTTGGCAGCAAGAAAACCAGTGTCTTGAAGAAGATCAAGGCAGTATTTTCTTTGATGTAAGAAAATACCTGAGGTGGATCGAGCTACTTCAAAACCAAGGAAGTACTTAAGTATTCCAAGATCCTTAATACTAAATTTGGCATGCAGGGACTGCTTGAGTTGCTGGATTTTAGCAAGATCAATGGCAGTTAGCACCAAATCATCAACATAAACAAGCACAATAGTGAGGCCAGTAGGAGACTTTTTAGTGAAAAGAGAATAATCATCCTTGGATTGTTGGAAACCTGAATCAAGTAAGGTGGAAGTAAGCTTGGCATTCCACTGCCTGCTGGCCTACTTTAAACCATATAGAGATCTTTGCAGCTTGCAAACTAGAGCTGGATTATCAACTATTAGGCCTGGTGGTACCTTCATATAGACCTCTTCATGTAAATCACCATGTAAAAAAGCAGTGTTGACATCAAGTTGATGAAGATGCCAACCCTGAGAAGCAGCTAGGGATAACACAAGTCTGACTGTGGTCATTTTTACAACTGGACTAAAGGTTTTAATGTAGTCCAAACCAGCAGTTTGGATAAAGCCCTTGGCTACTAATCTAGCCTTGTGCTTGTCAATGGATCCATTAGCTTTGAACTTGGTTTTGAAAACTCACTTGCAGCCAATTGGCTTTTTATCAGGAGGTAAAGGAGTAAGCTGCCTAGTGTTAGTCTTAATAAGAGATGATAACTCAGATTGAATAGCTTGTTTCCAACTTTCATGACATATAACTTCCTCAAAACTAGTAGGTCAGATTGTGAAGATACATTAAGTGTGAAATTCTTGTGATTGTGTGAAAGTCTATGGTAAGAGATGTAGTTGGAAATAGGATACCTGATGTTGGAAGACATTAGAGGAGCTGAATTGTGAGCTATAGCAGAAAGAAGGGTGCAGTGGTAATCTTTAAGGTAAGAAGGAGGGTGTTTCTGTCTTTGGGATCTACGGGGAGAAGGTGGATTTTGTGTATCAATTGGAGGGTTAGCTGGTTGCTGGTGTGACTCAGTAGGTGGACTTGATAGTTGGGATGGGGGAGGTTGTAAGGGAAAAGGCTAATCAAACAAGAAATTATATGAAGAGGAAGGAGAAATAGGTGTAGTATGTTGTGGTGAATTAGTAGGTGGAGAATTATACAAGTAAGGAAAAGTATTTTCATAGAAAATAACATCTCTAGAAACAATAAGTTCTCTTGTTGTAAGATCAAAGAGTAAATGACCTTTGACACCTGTTCGAATACCTAAATATACACATTTTCTTGCTCTGGCATCAAACTTTTTTCTGTTAGCCTTGAGTGTTGAGGCATAGCATAAACAACCAAAAACTTTGAAGGTAGAAACAGATGGAATGCATTTGAACAAAATTTCATGTGGAGATTTTTGATGCAGAAATTTAGTTGGCAATTTGTTTATTATATGAACAGCATGTGAAATAGCTTGTGTCCAAAAGAAAATAGGTAAATGAGCATGGAAAAGTAAAGCTCTAGCCACAACAAGAAGATGTTGATGTTTTCTTTCCACAATCCCATTTTGTTGGGGTGTCTCCACACAAGAGGTCTGATGGAGAATGCCTTTGGAAGCATATAAATTTTTCAGTGCAAATTCAGGGCCATTGTCTGATCTAATGCTTTTAATTTTGACAGAAAAATGAGTTTCAATCATAGATACAAATTGTTTGATATGATTTGCAACTTTTGATTTTAGTTTTAGAAAAATGATCCATGTATATCTACTTTTATCATCAACAATAGTAAGAAAATATTTGTGCCCAAGTAATGAAGGATAAGCATAAGGGCCCCAGATATCCATGTGCAGCAAATCAAAACACTGAGAAGAAACAATAATGCTATCAGGAAAAGGTAGCCTCTTTTGTTTGGCAAAATGACAAGTGTCACAAGGTTTATTGGAGTTTGTACAGTTAATGGAGGAATACAATTTGGTCATTTTGACAAGCTTATCATGAGAAAGATGTCCTAACCTATTATGCCAAACATTGCATTTAGTGGAAGGAATAGTATTGATGTTACAAGTATAGGAAAACTTAGTTGGTGAGGAAGACAAGATGTATAGCCCAACTCTCAATTCAGCTGCTCCAACCACCCTCAATGAGGAGGGGTCTTGTATAGAGCACCCAGTAGGGTGAAAATTCATGGAACAATGTAGATTAGTAAGGAGTTTTGAAATTGAAATCAAGTTAAAAGTGAAAGAAGGAATAAGCAAGACATCAGTAAGGTAAAAATGGTCATTAAAATGTATAGTGCCTGCTAAATTGGTTTGAATTTGAGGTCCATCAGGTAATTTAACAAGGATAGGTTTGATTTGTTTAAGGCATTGAAACTGAGTTTGGGAAAAACAAACATGATCAGTAGCTCCACTATCAAGAACCCAAGAGTTTATGTTGGAACTAGAAGCATGAAGAGTGGCACAGAATATACCTGAATTGACATTCTTATGAGAACTAATAAGCCGATTAGTGGTGTGAGAGGGAGAGGCTTGTGAAGTTTGTTGCAATAAAGAAATGAGAGCCTTATGTTGCTCTGGTATAAAAGTTGTAGATGAAGTATCTACAGCCACCTCTTTTTGTCCAAGGGATTGCAAATCATCTTCAATTTCTTGATCACCCAAGGAGTATCGGTTGATAGCACCCCCTCTTTGCATGTGAGGAGGGTAACCATGTTTCTTGTAACAGGTGTCTACCATATGGCATGTTTTGTTACAGTAAGAACAGATCTTAGATCCTCTTCCTCAACCTCTTCCACTTAATGAATGGCCTCTTCCATAAGAAGCATGGCTGGTATCCATTTGGCCTCTGCCATAAGCACCATGACTGGTTTCCAGTTGAGCAAAAACCCGGGAATCATCAAACTGAACAACAAGCTGCCTTTCTTGTTGAATGAGAATAGAAAACACTTTGTCTAAATCAGGGAGGGGGTCCATCATCATGATGTTGGATCTAACTGTGGAGTATTGTTCATTAAGGCCCCCTAAGAATCTAATCACATAATCACCTTCTCTCTAACTCTTAATAACAGGAATAAGATCACAAGCACAAACAACAACACATGTGCAGGAAGGAATAGGGCGAAAATTGTCTAATTCTTGGATTAAACCTTTCAATTTTGTAAAGTAGGTAGTGATAGTAGCATCACCTTGTTTAAGCAGATACAGCTCTTCTTGTAAGTCACTAATGTGAAACACATCACCTTGATAATAGCATTTCTTGAGAGTATTCCAAATATCCAAAGTATTCTCCATCCACATAATGGTTTGCAAGATTTCTGGATCAAGTGAATGATGAAGCCATGAAACCACCAAGGTATTACAATGATCCCAAATAGTGAAATTAGGATCATTGACAGCAGGACAAGGCAAAGAACTATCAACAAACTGGACCTTCTTCTTGGTTTTCAGGGCAAGGAGCATAGCACGCGACCATGAGTGATAATTGGCACCATTGAGAACCTGAGCAACAATAGCAACACCAGGATTCTCATTGGGATGAGTATAATAGGGATTCAGCAGGTTGGCAAAAACTGCGTTATTGATAACAACATTATCAGCCCTGAATAAACGAGGAGGATGCTGGAAGAATTTGATTCAAAAGGAAGGAATTGCAACGACAACAATGGTTGCAAGGAGGAACCAAGAGCACAGCGAAAGAAATATCAACTGATACCATGTAGATAAAATAAAATTGGAAGAAAGAAACAAATTTGGAAGAGAAAGAGCATTGTGCTCAGCATTTTTCATTATTCCATTATTCACCAAATACATAAGGAAAACCAGCTTATATAGAGCTTGATGAGTTTATAACAGAGAACTAACTATAACAGAAAAACCAACTAACTAACAGAAAACAGAAAAATATAGAAAAAGCAGAGTTCAACAGAGATCATGAAGGGTTGGTAGTGGTACTTGTAGCACTCCTCCTCCAGAAGAAGACCCTTCATTCATCTTCTTCCAAGACTCTTGAAGCCTCAACCTTTCTAACTGAGCCACGCCTAAACCTCTCTGGGGTGGCTTCTTTGGACCCTTTCTGCTCCTGGAACATGTTGATTTGCCACCTCCTTCCTTATGGAACGTGTTGTGCTGATCAGAGGCCATTTTTTTGAAGGAAAACAAGAAAAAAAAATGCAACAAAAGAGAGAATATGTGTGTGCGATATAAGTAAATGCTTGTTTGCTTTATGGAGGGTTTAGTAGGATTATGAGATGAGAATATTTATATATATATAGAGAGAGAGAGTTCAGTGAAAACAAAGCAGAAACTGCCTGTGTGGAATGGTGAAAGGACAATGGCTAATACGTGTGTCTGTTTTGCTTTTGGGGGTCTTGTGTATTGGTTTTCGTTCCTCCTTTCTTTCTTTTGCTAGTTCCACTCCAATGTTTCTATTTCTTCCACACAACAATATCTCTTTTTCTTGTTCTCTTCTTTTCTTCTGTTAAGTAAGGATTTTGGGCAACGGTGCTAATGTTATCATGAGTTCTTTTGGTCTAACGGTAATGCAATTAGAAAACGGTCTTCTGGCAATCATATGTAGTAAGATATCTGATTATGAATTATGAGAATATCTAGCTACCTATAGAATAGGCTTGCAATGATGGCCTTTCTAATGTGGAAATTTTACTCATTTTCTCTCCTCCCTCTGCAGTTTCAAATACTATATTAATTAATGTGATCTGTTATTGTTGATTCACTTGAAGAAATTATCTTACTTAACGAATGTTCTATACTACTTCTCAATCTGTGATTAATTAATGGACTTCGATTCAATCTATCCTACTCAAATATTCAATGATCTTATGTATTTGTTACTTTGTTTAATAACAGTCCTATATAAAGCAACTGCACTTGTTATTCCCTTCCGTTATTTATTGATTTGGTTGTTTCTTCTTTTTTTTTTTAATTTTATTTAGCAAGTCCTAACATTGTTCACCTACCACAATCTTAAAGAATATATCATTTTCAAGTAAAAAATTAAATTATATTTTTTTTATATTCTTATGATAGTTGTCAAATTAAATCTTCTGATCTAATTTAGTGTGTGTTGATTCATCAAATATATTTTTACACATAATTTTAATTAAAATCATATTAACTTTCTGCAAATAGTTAATTAAATAATTTTTAAATAATAATAAGATGATTTTTTTTTAATTGAGTGGAATAAATATTTTATCAACAAAAATTTCTAATTTATTTTTTTAATTAAAAATTTAAATATATATTAATCATTATATACACAAAATGGTTGATAATTGAAAAACATTATTTTGTTCCGTGTAAAAAGAAGTGGTGATATGGTGGGGTTTCAAAATCAAGATGTTTTGAACTTCCCGTAGACTATTGGATTACGATGGGCATTTATATCATCCATAATATAGCTTTCAAAGACTTTCAGTGCATAAAAATTACTTGTTTATCAGGTATTTTTATTCTAGAACAATTATTTTAGAATAAGATATTTTTTTAGAATAATTATTCTTCAATATTATTTTTTATTCTAAAAAAGGATAAATATTCTACAACCCTATTTTAAAATAGATTTGTAAAAAATTTGTAGTCACACCTAGATAGAGAGATGTGTTAAAAGTTTCACATAGATAAAAAGTCATGAGAAAAAATGAGACATGTTGGAGTCCCACATCAAATGAAGATAATGTCAAGATAAACTATATAAGTGGAGAGTAATCTTCATTTTACAAATTAATTTTGTAAAGTTAAATTAAGCTCATAAAAAATTTCCTTTCTGACAAAATCAAAAATATATTTTTTCAATAGTTAAGTTTACAGCGAATGAAAAATCATTTTTTAATAGTTAATATAATTTTTTCTGACCAGTTGTACCACTTTTTATTTTTTTTTCGTAAAATTTTATTTTAAAAAATCCTTATGTATGATAAAATATTTAAAATTTACAAATATATTTTTAATAATTTCTAGAATTATTTTGAAACAGATTTATAATATTTTTAAAATTTTAAATATAAAAATATTAATTTTGTAAACCAATTTAAAAAAATTAAGTTTTTATCATTTTTATTTTTTATAAAAGGGTCTTTATTTTTTTATTTATTTATAGTAATTTTTTTAAAAAATTATCTTATAAAACATTTTTTTTAAAATAAAAAATTCAAAACACTAAAATAATAAATATATAAATATAGACTATTTTGTCTCTTAAGTTTTTATTTAAGAATGAAGTATTATATTTAATAAAAATGGTATTTAATTTTTTTATCAGACATTTGTACTATTTTTAATGTTCAAAAGGATTATTTGATATGTAAAGAATGACAAATTTTCGATGCATCATTTTAGGGGAAGGAAGTCTACACCAACACAAACATTTCCTAGTAGATGAAAACGAACGTCCTGAAGCATCGAAGCGTGACACATCGCCTCTATGAAATGTGCCACTGTGTGAAGACGACATGGGAAACCCCCTAGCAGCCACCCCAGATCAATCGCACCATTTTCAACAAAAAATAATGTTCAAATACACAAATATCAAGCTCAACTAACTGAAACAACGTTGCACAAGCTAACTAGGATTCTCTCAGACACGTCAGCGTCCAAGTTAACTTTGTATGCTTGTAGGGACTGAAAACAACATTGGTTCCATTTGAGAGACTAAAAGAAGAAAAAAAAATATTTAAAGGACGAAAAATAATATAAATCATATTTGAAAAACTAAAAACATATTTAAATTTATAAAAATATAATAATCAAACATAATATTTTGGGAGTTAACAGTCCCAAATTTTAGCCTTTATTTTAAAAAATAATGTTATAAATAAAATACTTAATTATCAATTTAGTTCCCAAATTATTTTAATTGATTTAATTTGATTTTCAAATTTTTAAAAGATTCAATTTAGTTTTTAATTTTTTTTTAAATGCATAAATCTAATCTTTTTATCTAATTAAGTTAACATTGTTGGGATTGCAAATACCAAAAAATTTTGTTTGCAACTAGTGGTGATTTTTAAGTGCCACTATATTTATCACTATTTTTAAAAATAAAACTATTTCCATTTCTTCTTCTTCACTTTTGACTCTGCGCTATGCTTCATCCCTAAAGGGTTTCTCAGAGGAAAATTGTTGGTAGTAGCGAGTCATTGGTTCTCCATTGTTTTCAATGTTGGCGTTTAAGGTGGTGGTGATGGTTCTCCGATTTGAACTTGAGGGTTAAGGTGGAGGTGATGGTTCTTGAGTCATTTGTTCTCTTATCTAGTTGTTGGTGTTGTTTGGGTGGGATAAGGTGGTAGTGATGGAGTTGGAGTGGTGGGTGAAGGATGGGATTGGAGCACTGGTGTTGGGGGCCTGGGTGGTGGCGTGACGACACGATGGTGGTGTAGGGTTTGGGGAATGGGTCCGCATGTCCAAATCCGAGAGACATTGGTGTGGCACACACTGTTATAGTTGGTCGAACTTTCCTTCTTTGCTGACCCTTTGTAAAAAATCCTATGATGAAGCCCCCACCACCCCCCCTTCGCAAAAAAAAATTAATATTTATAATAAGTATTTTAAAAAATCATATTTAATATATTTTAATTGATTAGTAATGTAAAAATAAATTATATTAATAGTATATATTAAAACTAAACTTTTTCTTACTGTATACGTGTTACAAGATTTCTCATTACATATTAAACAATATTTAATTAATTTAATTGTAATATTAAATTTGTTAATAATTTGTTTAACACTTTTATAGTCATTTTTAAAATAATGAAAATGATTAAGATCTCATTATTTTAAAATTGTTTAACCTAATTAATTAAGATATATTTAGTCAAGTTTTTGGCAGAATATCTTATTTGGATCCTCAAAGTGTATGTATGCCGTCTTCAATTTATCATATTAGAATGTAAATATTTAATATATAACCCTGCATGTGTCATCAGTTGTAGATTTGTGTGGCATGCATCTTTCATCTATTGTCATATGAGTTTACTAAATTTGCTTGAATCTGAGGTTCATTAATCTATGTGTGGTTACACCGATTTTTTTTAGCAAAAATAATGAATACTTCACATTAATATTTTATGCCACAAATGTGACTAGCAAAATCTCTTTCCCATTTTGAGTTGGATAATTAATGCATCTCAATGATTAACTAGTTTTTGTTTGCATCTTTGTCACATGGAAAAACAAGTTTACAAAGTCATGGGGATAAGGGAAAGTAGATATATTGCTTGAACTTTCTGTCTGACTGAATTGAGATTCATATAAATTTGGTTGATTAGATTCTTGCCTATGGTCATGAGTGGGTATGTTTGAAAGATCTGATTTTTTCACTTGACACCTTTTAGACACAGCCGAAGAAGATCTGTTCCCGAATTGGATTGTGTGCTTTGATGGGACTCGTGGTGTTGAGTGAGTCCCAAAGATATTTTAATTCCTTGAATCTTTGGTCGTTTATTTAAATAGTATAGTATATTTTATGTAAAATTTTCATTTTATTATTTGTTCCTTCCTCCCTTCAGTGTGGGGATCAAGAGTGTTGTGGATGAGAATGAAAGAAAATCATCGGGTGATCATCATGGTGCTGCTTGTCCTGCGTGTGAGATGGCTATTGTTTGGATGCAGAACCAGCTGAGCCGAAATCAGACACAAGATCAGATACTAAGTTACATCAACCAGGTGAGTCAGTTGTCTTTTTTCTATTCAAGCATCCTGCTGCATCTCTTGATTTATTGCCTCATGATGACATTGCAGCTTTGCGATAAAATGCCTAGCCCGATGGGAGAATCAGCTGTTGACTGTGCGAATATCTCTTCATTACCTGTAGTGTCCTTTACTATTGGTGGAAGAACTTTTGAGCTTATCCCAGAGGAGGTATGATTAGTTGTTTTTCCAATGGATGATCACTAACCAAATTTAATTTAATTTAATGAAAAAAGATAAATTCATGAAGAGCAGTGGGAGTTATAGTAGGAGAGGACCAGGCAACATTTTATAGAAAAATAAAAACAAGAACAAATTTGAAATTAAAGTTAGTTACATCGAGAACTTTAAGGTGTCTCTGCAATTGCATAGCTATACCTAGGGAAACACGTCCTATAGGTGACTTATTTTTCATAGATTAATGTTAGCCTGATTTAATGGTTTACTAGTTAAGTGGTTTAATCAGATTGACATTTGGTTAAAATGTGGTTACATGAGTCTTCTTCTATTATGTGCAACTGATAGAATTAATCAATACAATGTTATAGTAGAAAGTAAAAACTAAAAATTGTCTTTTGTGCATATCTTTGAAATATAAAGAATTTGGATTTCTTTCTCATCTTGTCTACTGACTTATTTGAGTAGAAAACTGGGGTTTAATTCAGCCCTAAAAGTTAGCTCATAGAGTGAGGGTTGCCTTCACCTTATATGCTCTGTCTTGACACTATCTCTAGTCAATGTGGGATTTTGATTTTTTTTCTAATTCACCCCCTCACGCCCGGCACTCTTTGGGCTTGGTGCGTGGTCCTTTTGAATGGATCTAGGATAGGCTCTGATACCAAGTAGAAAACTGGGGCCTAACTCAACCCTAAAAGCTAGCTCATAGAGTGAGGGTTGCCCTTACCTTATATGCTCTGTCATGACACTATTTCTAGTCAATGTGGGATTTGGATTTTTTTTCTAATTATTTGGTCATGATCATATGAGAACCAGACTAATAGCAGCAATGGAGGTGACAAAAGAAAAAAAGTAATGAGAAAAATGGTTAAAATTTCATTGTCACATGTTATCGTTGTAGAACATTTTTATGAATGGTACACCAAAAAATAACTTGTCTTCCTTTTTATCTGTATTTAAGATTTAAGATTGTGAATGTATATATACATGATTTTGATGATGCCAAAGAAGAATCAAACAAGACCGCTTCAAAGGATAAGCACTGCTTCTAGATTAATACAAGATTGTTTCAACAAACAAAGCATTGCTTCAAGATTTCTTCAAAATCAAGTCTTGCCTCAAAACAAAAGGTTTCAAAGTCACCCAAGGCTCTGGTAATCGATTACCAGGCAGTGTAATCGATTACCAGAAGGGAAGTTTGAAAAATAGTTGTTAATAAGGGTTTTCAATTTGATTTTTGAACCTGTAATTGAATACTATATGTTTGTAATCGATTACCAGCAACATAACTTTTGAAATTCAAGTTCCAAAGTCATGACCCTTCAAAATATAACTGTGTAATCGATTATCATAAACCTGTAATCGATTACCAGTGAAGAATTTCAGAAAAACCTTTTTGAAAAGATACATCTCTTTAAACCATTTTGAAAAGGCACGAAGGACCTATATATGTGTGTGTGTGTCTAACTTCAAAAAGGATGAGAGAGATATTCCAAGAGAACTTCATTGTCAAATACTCTCTCAAAAGAAATCTTTGGCAAACACTTGCAAAAATCTATAAGGATTCTTACAAGATCTTCAATTGTAATATCCTTCTCTTAAAGAGAGAATTCCTCTTTTTTTTTCTTATTCAAAGTGATTGATTAAGGGACCGAGGGTCTCTTAGGTTGTAAGGAATTCTGAACACAAGGAAAGGGTTGTCCCTGTGTGGTTCAGACTTTGTAAAATGAGTTTTACAAAGATAGTAAAAAATCTCAAGTGGGTTGCTTGAGTAGTGGATGTAGGCACAAGAAGTGGCCGAACCAGTATAAATCAAGTTTGCATTTCTCTCTTCCCTTATCTCATTTATTTTGTTGCAATTAATTTTGTCTTGCATATTTAAAAAATATTATTAAATTGATTGTTACTTCTTTTGCATTTTGAGCTTATCTCATTTAGAAGGGGATTAAAAGTTTGTTAATGGGAAAGTAATTCACCCCTTCTTAAGATAACTGAGGCCATTTGTCCAACAAGTGGTATCAGAGCAGGATTCTTGTATAAAGTTTAAAAACTTTCAAGAATAGATATGGCCTCCTCATCTAACTTTCAATTCCTAAGGGAAATTTTATTAATAGGGGCCTCTTATGTTCAATGGCGAGGATTATCACTATTGGAAAACCTGAATGCAGATCTTTATTGAAGCCATAGATTTAAAGATATGGGAAGCCATTGAATTTCACCCTTTTATTCCTACAATGGTAGAGAGAAATGCAACTATAAAAAAAAAACCCAGTAAAGAATGGAATGATGATGAAAGAAGAAAGAAGAAGGATGAAAAATGAGATTTGAGTGTCCTGACTTTAAAAGAAGAATGAAAATATCCGACAAGAGGAATTTCAAAGAAAAGAAAGAAAAGAAAGCATACATCACTTGGGAAGATAATGACATAAATTCTTCAAGTGATCCAAAAAATAAAATTATAAATCTCGGTCTCATGTTAAAAGACTATGAAAGCGGAGAAGAGCAAAGTTGATACATTGATAGCAGTTGCTCCAAACATATGGTGGGATATGCATCAAAGGATATTCATATTTCTGCTAAAAATTGTGAATATGTGATTTATGGAAACAACAAACAAATGCCACTTGATCATTAAGCCCAACAAATGATATCAATGATACCAAAAAGGTCACTTATTTTTTATTGATTACTTTTGATTATTTTTGCCTATGATTGTTAACTTTTGTTTGAGTTTTGATGCTTGTTTTCTGTTTGAGTTTTTTATTGTCTTTGATGATTATTTTCTTGTGATTGTTCTTGATTGAGTTTTGATTGTCTTTGATGATTGTTTTTAATGATTGTCTTTGATGATTATTTTTAATGATTGTTCTTGATTGAGTTTTGATTGTCTTTGATAATTTTTTTATGATTGTTTTTGATTGAGTTTACAATTTTGATGATTGTGTTTGAAGGTTATGTTTATTATTGATTAGTTTAGATAATTTTTTTTTTACATCTTTTGATTGTTTTATAGTGAATATGTATTTTTGTCGGTGTAAAATAGTCTTTTTTAATGCCTTTTGGTATCACTTGACTCTCATACATTGCAACAAGTGGTTTTCTCCTCTCTGGTCATGATTTGCTTTTGATGTTGATAAAAGGGGAGAGATAGATAAAAGATAAGAGAGTAAGGGAAATTATCTATTCTTTATGAGACAACTTTTTATATATGAAATATATGAAATCTTCAACTGTCTCATATAAGCAATCATTGCAAAATCAAGGGGGAGTAAATTATATACAAATAGATATTTTTTTGTTGTTGCTCCTAATCTACATGTGGTTGTCATAATCAAAAAGGGGGAAAATGTAAATCATGTAGGTTTTGATGATGTAGAAAAGAATTTGCTATATAATGAGTGTCATCATCAAAAAGGGGGAGAATGTGAATCATGTATGTTTTGATGATGTAAAAAAGAAGTCGCTTGATTGTCATCATCAAAAAGGGAGAGAATGTGAATGTATGTATACATGATTTTGATGATGCCAAAGAAGAATCAAACAAGACCGCTTCAAAGGATAAACATTGTTTCTAGATTAATACAAGATTGATTCAACAAACAAAGCCTTACTTCATGATTTCTTCAAGATCAAGCCTTGCCTCAAAACAAAGGGTTTCAAAGTCACCCAAGGCTCTGGTAATCGATTACCAGGCAATGTAATCGATTACCAGAAGGGAAGTTTGAAAAAATAGCTGTTAATAAGGGTTTTCAATTTGATTTTTGAACTTGTAATCGATTACCAAGAATGGAACTCTTGAAATTCAAGTTCAAAAGTCATGACCCTTCAAAATATAACTGTGTAATCGATTACCAGAAACCTGTAATCGATTACCAGTAAAGAATTTCAGAAAAATCTTTTTAAAAAGACACATTTCTTCAAACCATTTTGAAAAGGCACAAAGGACCTATATATATGTGTGTGCCTGACTTCAAAAAGGATGAGAGAGATATTCCAAGAGAACTTCATTGTCAAATGCTCTCTTAAAAGAAATCCTTGGCCAAACACTTGCAAAAATCTATAAGGATTCTTACAAGATCTTCAATAGTAACATCCTTCTCTTAAAGAGAGAATTTCTCTTCTTTCTTCTTATTCAAAGAGATTGATTAAGGGACCGAGGATCTCTTAGGTTGTAAGGAATTCTAAACACAAGGGAAGGGTTGTCCCTGTGTGATTCTGACTTTGTAAAAGGAGTTTTACAAAGATAGTGAAAAATCTCAAGTGGGTTACTTGAGTACCGGACATAGGCACGAGAAGTGGCCAAACCATTATAAATCAAGTTTGTATTTCTCGCTTCCCTTATCTCATTTATTTTGTTGCAATCAATTTTTTCTTGCATGTTTAAAGAACATTATTAAATTGATTGTTGTTTCTTCTGCATTCTGAGCCTATCTCATCTAGAAGGGGATTAAAAGTTTGTTAGTGGGAAATTAATTCACCCCTTCTTAAGATAACTGAGACCATTTGTCCAACAAAGATGTGAGATTACACGCTAAGCCTGGAACTGCCCACTAAGTGAGTGTTGCGCGGTGGGCCTGGATTACACGTTGAGCAAGCTATCCAATTCTTCTTTTTCTTCACAATTTTTTGTTGAATTCCCTCTAAAACAGTTCAATTCTTCTTCTTTTGAACTTTGCTGATTAAAAATAGCAAAGATGTTA
Source organism: Glycine max (assembly GCF_000004515.6). Classification (NCBI taxonomy): domain Eukaryota; kingdom Viridiplantae; phylum Streptophyta; class Magnoliopsida; order Fabales; family Fabaceae; genus Glycine; species Glycine max. The sequence goes on from NC_016090.4 coordinate 6,270,351, forward strand.
CTTTTTTCATTATTTCATTAAAAATAGTAATAAAATAAATAAATTATACCCACTTATTAATCCAAATTGACTATTAAATTAGCTTATATTTCGCGGTTATCAGTAACAAAAACAAAAATAAGAACACTAAGATAATTTATAAAATGAGATAGGAATCCTTTAATCACTATAAAAATAAACTGCAACAAAAACTTACTGAGAATGAATCGCTAATGAGATTGCAAAAAGAGAATGTGAATGAGAAATGGAGACCACCATCAATTGAAGCACAAAATCTGTGATTACAAGTTGAAACCATTCAATGATAAATTCATATAGTGAAAAATTACCCTGTGATTCTAACAAAGGATTCAAATCTAGTGCTTGAGGCTCACCTTTGAGGAGAGAGAGATCGTGCAGATAAGAAAGATTAAGAAAATAGAGAGATCACATCCAGATCAAGAAAAGTAAGTATGGAAGCTAGGTTTTCAGCATGATGGATGAGATTGTCATAGGAGAAGCGTTGGCTGGTGGCAGAATCGATGAAGACGATGATCGATCTGGGCAAGTTACGGTGGAGACAGTGACGTTCGGCGGAGGGAGGGGGAGGAGTGGCTTGAGGTTGTGGAGGGTTATGGAAGCAACAAAAAGAGAAACATGAGAGTGGAAGTATGAGATTTTTTGTAAAATACAAAGATCAAAATTAAAGCAGAGGGGGGGGGGGGGGCTTAAACTGGAGAAATGAAAAATAAAAAAAAATATTGCAAATGAAAATCACATAAGTGGATGCGGATATGTTATGAAAATAAATTATCTTTACAAACCATTAATTTAATTTAGAGTAAATACTAGTATTTGTTGACCTAAATTTATTAGCCACTAAGACATGTAGATTAGAAAGTATTTATTGGAAATTGTATTATTGGCACTATAAATTTGTCAGCAAATGGTCATTTTTGGGGTAGTGTTATTTCAAAGCTTGGTTTCAGGATGTGGTTACCAACTTGGATGAGGAAGGCAAAGCAATGTTTTGTGGTTGAGCATGGCCATTGTGGTTTAGTAGAAACCAGTGTGTTTTCAAGGATCAGAGGATGAAATGCAATAAGGTTATATATATGCAAAATGTTCCAAGCTATGCCTGCCAACCCTATCGGCCAATCAACAGGAGAGAAGGTCAGCAAGAGACTGTGGTATGGAAAGCTCCCGCGGTAGGGTTTTATAAAGCAAATTTTGATACTGCAAATAGAAACAACATAGACACGGGTATCAGCCTGATTGTTCTGGATCAAGGACGAAATGTCATAGCAGCTACAAGCCTACAACATATTTTTTTGAACCTGTTGGGATCAAAGGAAGCAGAGGTTGCTACTTTTAGATGGGCGATTATAACTATAGCTGAACTGTGTCTAACAGATGTTATTTTTTAAACTGATAGCTTGCTTCTATACCAATAGTAGAAAAAGAGAGATGTGCAAGGTGGCTCTTGTTTCATATTGATACGGAAGCAATACCAGGGGTACAACAAGCAAAACATGATCAAACAGGGAAGGTGCAGAAAGAAGAAAAGCCCAAAAGAAAAACATCAAAGCCCGCATACCTCAGAGATTACATCTGAAGGTTCATGACAGCATTTCCATCCTTGGTGATTTTATCGAAAGGCAGGAGACAAGGATAACCAACTTGATTCTGGAATCATCCCTTAGGCACAAAAAGATAAGAATTCCGTTAGGGAAGAATAGTATAAATAAGCATGTAATAATACAATCAGAATCATGAATGAATGAGAATTTTCCTTTACCTTCATTGTTCTCTTCCTTTCTCTTCTTCTCGGAGGGTTCTGGTCCTCGAAAACCAGAGTTACCCAGCAGCACGTATCAACTAGTGCTCTCGTTGTCACTTTCATGGCTTCTTCTTCCCAGATAAGCTTGAGGAACTCATTATTTGCCTTACCAACCAACAACTCACCTTAACCAACAAAATCGATGACCTCCTTCAACATGTTACTCATTCATCTCCACAGCATCCACCGTATCAGCCTCCATTACATCGTTCCTTCTCTAAACCCAATTCCTGCATAGAACCACAGACTTAAATTAGATGTGCCTCGAGTATCATGGGACTCCAGAATATGACAGACTCACAATTGCCTCCTTCTATATGGAGGGAAGAGCCTTGGCCTGGTTTCAGTGGATGACCAGCAATGGTCAATTCACTTCCTGGCCCGTTTTCTTGCAAGCCCTCCAAACGAGGTTCGCACCATCGCAATATGAGGACCCTACAGGGGCTCTATGCAAGCTAATGCAGAAGGGTTCAGTCGCGGCTTACCTGGCGGAGTTTGAGGACTTAGCGAATCGCGTTGTCGACGTTCCTCCACCGTTTCTCCTCAGCTGCTTCGTCTCCGGCCTCCTTTCGGAGATATGTCGAGAGGTTCAAGCTCATCAACCTCTCACCATCTACCAAGCTGCTGGTCTCGCCCGTCTTCAAGAAGACAAGCTCTCCGACCATCGTCCCCCACCCCCGCCACCCCGCCCTCGACCACCACCACTTCCCAACCCTAACCCCATTCGACCTAACCGCCTTCCACCTCTTCTCTCGCCACCCCCATGCCTAAATCCTCCCCCACCCTTCAAACGTCTCACCTTCGAAGAGATAGCCTCTCGCCGTGAGAGAGGTCTCTACTTCTCTTGCGATGAGAAATACCATCGAGGGCATCGCTGCGCCTCTCGGGTGTTTCTCCTAATCGCAGAAGAGGAAGCTAACCCTAACCCACCTCATATAGACACCTTTGACCCAGGCCCAGACCCGAACCCCGACCTAGTTCCCGACCCGGACCCATACCCGGCCCAACTAAGCCTTAACTCCCTGGCGGGTCATATTGCTCCTGAAACTTTGCGTTTCATGGCCACCATCTCCGGCCACGACATGGTGTTGCTGGTGGACGGCGGCAGCACCCACAATTTTATTCAGCACCAACTTGTGGATCAATTGGGCCTTCCGACGCGACCCACCACACTGTTACGTGTTATGGTCGGTAATGGACAACATCTCTAGCGCCTCTCCATTTGTGAGTCCATTTCCATCATCATTCAATCCACAGAATTCATTGTTGACCTTTATGTGCTTCCCCTCTCCGGTGCCAATGTGGTTCTTGGTGTACAATGGCTCAAGTCTCTGGGCCCAGTCCTCATCGATTACAACACTTTAGCCATGCAATTCTTCTATAATGAGAAATTGATCACATTACAGGGATACATTGATGCTTCGTTGCATGCCCTTTCCCCCTTACAATTTAAACGTCTCTGTCGCACTCACAGTGAAACTACCTTTTACCACATCACATTATTATCTCCTCCGTCCTCCCTCAACAACCAAGAACCACCCCCTGTTGTTCAACCACTCATCTCTAAATATGAGAGCCTCTTTCACCCTCCTACAACTCTACCCCCAATTCGCGACACTGACCATCATATACATTTACTCCCTCAAGCTTCTTCGGTCAACGTCAGACCGTACCGATACCCCCATTATCAGAAGCAAAAAATTGAGAATCAGGTTGATGACATGTTGCAGCGAGGCTTCATATAACCAAGGCCAAGCCCGTTTTCCTCACCCGTGCTGTTGGTCAAGAAGCATGATGGCTCTTGGTGCTTCTGCGTCGACTACCGTGCTTTAAATGCCTTGACGGTGCGTGACCGGTTTCCAATTCCGACTGTGGACGAGCTCTTGGACGAATTAGGAGGCGCCAGTTACTTTTCGAAGCTCGATTTGCTCCAAGGTTATCATCAGATTCGCATGCATCCTGATGATATTCCTAAAACGGCCTTTCGAACGCATCACGATCACTATGAATTCAAAGTGATGTCGTTCGGACTCTGCAACGCCCCATCGTCATTTCAGGCCACCATGAATTCCATTTTCCGGCCATATCTCTGTCAATTCATCATCGTCTTCTTTGACGATATCCTTATATATAGTACCTCCATTGACGACCACCTGCAACATTTGGAGCTTGCTTTTCAGGTATTGTTGACTCATCAATTTACATTAAAACTCTCGAAATGTTCTTTCGCGCAGACTCAAGTTGAATATCTCGGACACATGGTCTCTCAAAGAGGTGTTGAACCCTTTGCCGTGAAGGTTGCAGCTATTCAACAATGGCCGCCTCCTCGAACAACGAAGGCCTTACACTGTCTTTTGGGATTGGCCGGTTTCTATCGCAGATTTATACGAGGCTATGCTACGATTGCTGCCCCTTTGGTCAAGGCAACCACCATTAACCCCTTTCAATGGTCGTCTACGACCCAATCTGCTTTTGACCAATTGAAGCTCGCTTTGTCAACTGCTCCAGTTTTAGCACTCGCTGATTTTCAATCACCATTCACCGTCGAGACGGATGCTTCCGGCATTGGAATGGGTGCCGTGTTGTCTTAGAAGGGCCATCCTATCGCGTATTTTAGTAAGCCTTTCAGTGCCAAGCTCCTTCGATCGTCCACCTATGTCCGGGAACTCTTTGCCACCACTGCTGCCATTAAAAAGTGGCGTCAATATTTACTTGGTCGCCGGTTTCTCATTATCAATGATCACCGAAGCTTAAAAGAGCTCCTCACTCAAGCGATTCAAACTCTCGAACAACATATGTACATTGCTCGCCTCATGGGGTACGATTATGAAATTCAATATCGTTCCGGCACACATAACCAGGCTGCTGATGCTCTGTCGCGGCTACCGGAAATGGAGTCTTCTTGTTCTATGATGCTTTCAGTTCCTTGTTTCAATTTCCTCGAGGAACTTCATCATCAACTTCATCATCATCCTGAGTATATTCAGCACCATCGCGAGATTGTGGACAATCCGGCCAAATATCCCCATTACTCCCTTACTGACAAGCTCATTCTTCATTGCGTTCGTATTTGGTTACCTCGCACAATTCCCATTATTCAGACACTTCTCACGGAATACCATTCCACCCCTACAGGTGGTCATGCCGGAATTATGAAGACTTTGGCTCGCATTTCCGAGAATTTCACGTGGTCTGGTCTCCGAGATGACATCACCCAGTTCATCACTAACTGTGTCGACTGTCAACTCACGAAATATGAAACAAAGAAAATGGTCGGCCTCTTATGCCCTTTGTCGGTGCCCCACAGGCCATGGGAGGACCTTTCATTGGATTTTATCGTCGGATTGCCGGCGTATCATGGCCACACCACAATCCTCATGGTCGTCGACCGATTTTCTAAGGGCGTACATCTGGTAGCTTCGTTATTTTTAGATATTGTTGTCAAACTCCATGGCGTTCCTCGCAGCTTGCTTTCCGACAGGGATCCCCTGTTTATCAGTAAGTTCTGGCAAGAACTTTTCCGGCGCAGTGGCACCCAGTTACGCCTGAGCTCAACCTATCACCCTCAGAGTGATGGCCAAACGGAGGTACTCAACAGAGTCGTTGAGCAATACTTACGAGCCTTTGTTCATAAACGTCCGACGAAGTGGGGACAGTTCCTTCCATGGGCTGAATGGTCCCATAACACATCGTGGAATGCAGCTACCGGAGCTACACCATTCGACATCACCTTTGGCCGCAAACCACTCACTTTTCCAGAGTATCTTGCAGGGACTTCACATAACGCCGCCGTGGATGACATGTTGCTTTGCAGGGATGACACACTTGCCATCATCCGCAAGAAGTTGCTTAAGGCACAGACCACCATGAAGGAAAAAGCTGATCGAAAATGCCGTGATATTCACTTTGACCCTGGTCAATGGGTCTTGCTTAAACTTCGTCCCCACCGTCAAACTTTAGCAAGGGATTCTCCGGTCACCGGAAAGCTAAGCAAAAGATTCTCCGGTCGCCGGAAAGCTAAGCAAAAGATTTTATGGCCCTTTTCAGATCATAGAGCAGATTGGCAAAGTTGCTTACCATTTAAAACTCCCTGAGGGCGCCAAAATTCACCCGGTTTTCCACTGTTCCTTGCTCAAACCGTTTCATGGTTCCCCCGATAATACCCACATAACCACCCTTCCTTCTCACTTTCACAATGATCAACCCATCATTACTCCTGGCGCCATTTTAGATTATCGTCGTTCATCATCATCTCCTCATCAGTCATGGGAGGTTTTGGTGCAGTGGCAGGGCCTTTACCCAGACGAGACGTCTTGGGAGGATTGGTCCCAGCTTTGCCACGACTACCACCTTCAGGACAAGGTGATTTCCCAAGGGCCGCAGGGTGATACGAAAGCAATACCAGGGGTACAACAAGCAAAACAAGCAAAGCATGATCAAACAGGGGAGGTGCAGAAAGAAGAAAAGCCCAAAAGAAAAACATCAAAGCCCGCATACCTCAGAGATTACATCTGAAGGTTCATGACAGCATTTCCATCCTTGGTGATTTTATCGAAAGGTAGGAGACAAGGATACCCAACTTGATTATGGAATCATCCCTTAGGCACAAAAAGATAAGAATTCCGTTAGGGAAGAATAGTATAAATAAGCATGTAATAATACAATCAGAATCATGAATGAATGAGAATTTTCCTTTACCTTCATTGTTCTCTTCCTTTCTCTTCTTCTCGGAGGGTTCTGGTCCTCGAAAACCAGAGTTACCCAGCAGCACGTATCACATATGGTCTAGTTGATGACAGCTGAAAACTATTGAGCTATATATCACTACTAGACAGTAGCTGGGCATCACCAATTAATTTGAGGGGGCCAAAGTAGTAAATAGTATTTGGTTTTAATATATTTTTAGTCCCTTAAATTTAAGAGTTTGTATTTTTTAGTTTCCAAATTAAAATTTGTAACTTTTTAAGTCCCTCTTGTTTGCGAAATGTTTTTTTAATGCTTCTTGATAATTGATTTTTGGCGATCTGGATACACGATGCACGCACGACAATTTTTTTTATGGCAAACATGACTGTAAAAAGTATTTCACAACTGTGAGAAACTATAAAAATGCAAATTTTAATTTGGAAGACTTATAAAGATATGTCCAAATTTGAGGAACTTAAAACATATTCAAGTCATTAATATTATATACTGAAATACAACTATCAATAATTTTTTGCTTAAATATATTTAAGGTCCTTAATGAATTATCGAATTTTGTTTTGGATCCTAAATAAATTTGTAAGTTATATTGAGTTTTCAATATATTAAAAATTTTATTTTAAATATCAGTCATAAAAGTAATGACGTGTTACTCTATAAATTAATTTTTCTAACACTATGAATAGTTGTAATGGTGTCATATCATTCTTTAACCAAAACTCGAAAACAAAAATTTTAATACATGAAGGACTCAAAATAATAAAATTTTTTATTAAAGACCCAAAATAAAATTTGGTTATTTATCAAGGACATTATACACATTTAAGTCTAATTTTTTTTTTATCTACCAGAATGAAAGATATGTATCGAGAATATACATCAACTCACATATATTGCTCAGCTAGCCAACTAAATTATACTCCGTGTGAAAAAAAAAAAATCACATCCTCTTAAAGTACTGCTCTTTATCTCTGGCTTGGGAATTTGTTAAGCACAGAGTTTGGGTTTAATTTTGGCTTTGGAATTTTAATTCTGTCCCTTATTTTCTGGAGGAGATGGAAGGTGTGGTATTTTAAACACGTAGAATAGATGCTTCACAAGGTCATTCCCCAACTCGATTTTGTGTATGAACACCGTGAAGGGCAGAGATACAGAACTCTAAGGTGGAGCTACTGAAATCTAAGGTAAAAGCTTTAGTGATTTAGTTTCTGCTACAGGGCATTGTACGCACTCTTCACAATATTTTGCTTTTGTATTAATTTCTGTTTTTCTTTAATTTGTTTATGAGCAGTGTCAAACTATGGACGGTGTCCATTAATCATGTTGTGTATCATTATATTCAGTAGGCTTTAATAAAACCATGTTTCTCCCCATCTGAACTCGGAAGAGCCTCCATGGATGTGATTCCTTCCATATATAATCTAATCCTTTAAGCAATAGCTATTCTATGGAGAATGAACCTGCCCCAGACAACACTTCTTTAGCTATCTCATATCCTTTCCATGCAATCTTTAATTTCAGTATCATCCGATTTGGCCCCCAGTTTTGGTATCCATTCTCTGGAAAAAAATCAAATAAGTTGCAGACTTGCAGCCAACAAATTAACCTTTTCATTAATTTGTTTGATAAATTAAAATTAAAACTTGAACAAAGGTTGTATCAACCAATGACGCAAGGGTGAGATGTACATCATGCTCCTCACTAGAAGCAGAAAGTTGATATTTTAACTACACACAATTTACGTATCAGATATTTCCATCTTTCATATATGTATATTTAGTTATTTACTTAAGGTGATATTTAGACAAAATGAGATCAATATGTACATATCTAAAAGAAAAGTATAGAAAAAAGAAAGAAATAAACAGCAGCCTTTTACTGAAGTGACCATAAAATATGAATGAAGCTTATAGTTGTTTATTTAAGCACACAGCAGGTCTACAGTATAATCACAATTATAAGAAAATTTCACATCTATAACTTCACTGTTAACCAACTGGACCTGCTTTAATCAAAGTCTTCATCTAAACCACAAGAGGGATATGCGCAAGATGATTTCAAGCATAATGAATGCATAGGATCAGACATTCCTATATGTTGAATGAAATTATGACCTGATGAAGTGTTTATCTGTTGAACGAAATTGTGATATGCTGAGGTATTTATTACACTGACCCCGAATGCTTCCAACTCCGCACCCCATTCAGGATGTGTGTCTCCCATTACTTCAACCTCAATCTTAAGCCTCCTCTTATTTTCAGCTCTACTGTTCAGGTAGCGAGAACATCGTTGGTCATAAATGACACACACATGTTTCGAATTTGGCCTGAGATGAAGGGCAGACATGTAGATGTTGATACTACTCTTTTCACTTTTATACCCCCCATCATCACTGATAATGATATGAAATGTAAATCTTGAAAAATAACCTACTGTCCTGTGCAGAGGGTAAGATATGACGAAGCTGAAAATGAAGCCCAATTGAGATGATCGTGGAGTAGAAGGGAGATCGATCATTATATAATCATCTCTTGTCTGATACTCGAACCATTCGGGAATTTTTCGGCCGGGATACACATACTTCACCTGATAAAATCTGTACTTACGACTGTAATTGTTGTAATTTTGATCCGGTGCAGATAAATGTTGGTACGCAGAATTCATCGCATTAATACGTGCATTTAACCCAATAGCCTTGCGAGAATGTTCATCCAAATTCAAGCAATTCCAAAAGCGAACATCTCTCCTATTTTCCTTGAATTGTTGAGCAATTGATGGAAACAGTACAGTCTTCAATGATACGCAACCTGTGGCATCAAGAGTTTCAAGAGATGGGGGAAGCTCCGTTAGAGTGTGAAGCTGCCTGGACAATTCTACACTCAGATATTGCAGTGCAGTAAGATTCTTGAAGCTTGAAGGCAATTTCTTGATGTCAGTGGAGCCAAGTCTTAGGAGTTTGAGCTTGCTTTGACGTCCAAAAGATGATGGCAATGCATTGACACGAGTATACGATAGATCTAGCTCAATCATATTCTCTGATGTCACTGAAAATACCTCTAGATTAGGGCAACTTCCAAGGCTGAGATATCTAAGGGAGCTTAAATGGTTATTGCTTACAACTTTGGTAATATAACAGTAACCTATATTCAATCTCTGGAGCTTGTTGAGAGAGAAAATAGACGGATTCACACTAGTCAACTGAGGACAAGCACTGATATCCAATTCTTCAAGATTTGTAGCTTGTGTAAGGTCTGGCAGCTCCTTCAAGTTTTTAGAATCACAGACTTTTACTTCTCTTAAATTCACCAAATTCTACAACAAATAATACAAATGAAGACGTTAGATATGAGCTCAAGTTGTTAATTTTGTAGTCTTTCAATTTGGAGAAAATTGTAACAGGAAGGTTACCTGCACTCCATCCCAAAGTTTTTCCAATTGGCTATTTGACATGTCCAGTATAACAAGTTTTTCAGCAGAAAAATTCTCTGGCAAGGATTTCAGAGGGTAATACCTCCAATGGAGATATCTTAGCTCATCTGGGAAAGATTGAAGCCCGTTAGGAAGAAACTCAATATCATCTTCATCATGTTTGTTTGTAAAACTCAAAAATTGTAGTTTGCTCATCTTAGTAAATATGTGAGGGCTAAACTTCAGCTTCAGAAATACTGACAAATCAGCCCTTATGCTTCTTATAGCCTCAGTCCCCTGCCATTACGGAAATAGATAATTTTAAACAGCATTAGAAGACATCTTCACTATTACATAAAGAAGCCTTTTAACATCAGTTAAAAATATATTTTGTAAAGACATCTTCACTATTACATAAAGAAGCCTTTTAACATCAGTTAAAAATATATTTTGTAATAGTGCTTCCAAAAAAATGTTTCAAAAAAACTTGTTATATTTAATTTGGGATTTTACCTTGTTATTTGCTAATACATCACAAATATCAACAGGATCTATCAATCGGCTACGACTTTCAGCGTGTTCAATAGATTCACCACGAACAATCTCCCATGCCATTTCTTGTATAACATTGTGCATAGATACAATATTATTTTCAGAGATGGTTATAAGAGCTTTATCCTTCAGCCTTTCTAACCCAGCAACCACTGAATTATCACTTTCACTATCTTTCAATAAAACTTTTATGTGGTCCACTTTCAAATTCAGTCCTATGAAGAAACATGAAAGATCTAAAAAAATATTTTTTTCTTTGCGATCTAGATCATCATAACTCAATTTCATTGCATTGTAAACATGTTTATTTGGCATGCTTTTAAGTTTGTCTAGCTGACTTTCCCATACTTCCTTATCTTTTCCACAAAGGAGACGACCCAAAACTTTAAGAACTAATGGAATGCCATTGGCATAATTGACCACCCTCTTTGATAGCTCATCATACTCCATATCAAAATGATTTTTTTTAAAGGCATACAAACTAAAAAGCTCTAGTGCTTGACTCGAGTTCAATGCCCCAACTTCGTATATATCATCAACCTTATTAGCTATAAGCACTTGTTTGTCTCTACTTGTTATAATGATTCTACTGCCTGGTCCAAACCAATGATGGTCTCCAAATAATTCTTCTAGTAGATCCGAGTGGTTCACATCATCAAGAACAATTAAAACCTTCATACCAGCAATCCTTCTCACAATATATTCAGACAATCCATTTGCCTCATTCATTTTCTCATTTTCAACTAGCAGTGTAGAAAAAAGTTTTTCCCTCAAAGAAATTATTCCACGTCTTCCATATTCTTCCTTCATGTTTGCCAAAAAGCAAGAAGCATTATATTCAGAATATAGCTTGTTAAACATTGCTTCTGCAATGGTGGTCTTTCCGATACCACCCATACCCCAAATTCCAATAACATTGACATTTATTGACTTTTGACGTATCAATGATTCCAAACTTTGAATTGGCTTTTCAATTCCTATAACCCCTTTTAAGTTATGTGGATGGTTACGCAACCTCCTTAACTCAAGATTAACAGATTCGGTGATTTTTTCAAGCAGCTCAACTTCAGTCCTACACAACAAAAATAGAGATTCAAAATGAAATATATTGTTCAAATGCTATTATGTTATTATTTATTATTAAGATATGTTATTATGGATTAATTTAATATTTTTTTATTCCAAATAATATATATATATATATATATATAAAAGACTTAATAGTCTTTCTATTTTGTTCGATCCCTTATTACAATCCTCTCAAATCTATAATGGTGTATATATTAAAATTATATTTTAATCAAATAATTTATATTTTAAAAAATTTATAGGTTAAACTCTAATTTTGATTCTCTTATATTAACAAAATCATGATTTTTAATTGAGACATTTAATTCCACCTTTGAAAATTTTGGAAATTTGATGATGGGTGAAATAACATTGACAGTTAGTAATAATGTGTTGACTCACCAATTGTTGATGTGGCACGTTTAATATGTATTGGGTAACAAATAATCTTGATGAGTTGTTTTTTTAATTTATTAAAAATGAATTAAATTTGCTAAAGCCTTTCATCTCCTAAATACGTCGTCCCCAACCTGTTTCCCCTTTCTCTAAACCCATCGTCCCCAACCCCTACAATTCATTCAATCCATCATCCCCAATCACTGCAACTCATTCAAAGCAAATCATGCATCCTCAATTGATCCATAACAAAAGAAAATGATCAATGGAAAAAAAAACCATTGCTGCTCTAAGTCGACAAGCTCGACGACGACATTGATGAGGGTGGTGTTGAACATGCTGATGAACAACACGGCGAGTTGAACAGAGTCAGACAATACCTTGAGACTCAAATTAAACGAAATTTAAACCCAAACTAACAAGCAATCCCAAAATCAACAAAGAAAAAATTAACAATCAATCTCACATCTTGACTCTTGAATACTGTCACAACAATTTCCTTGCAATCTTCATCTTCATCAATATGTCTAGGCTGAAGGTCTTCATGATGGTGTAAAACAAAAATGACACATCATTTGTGCGAGGGTGAATCAGATTCTTCTCGCGCTCAAATTGCAGAGAGTGTGGTGCAGTTCATAGATTCTTCAGAGAGGATTAAAATTGGTTAAATAAATATGAACGAGTTCTCGAAGAGAGAGAGCGAGAGATTCGGGAGAGAACAAGGAGCGTGGCAGTACCCAAGAAGATCTTCTTTGGCTAGAAGCTGATGAGAGGGTTGGTGGAGCTGAAACCGTTGAGGAAGGACTGCGACAAGGAGTTGGAGAAGCGGCTGATGGCAGCAATAGCGGTTAGGGGCCAGTGACAGAGGTGGGACTAAAATGTTTTATACAACACTTTCTCTCTTCGATCCACCTCAACTGTTTCCACACAAAACCCTTCATTCTCATCCTTCCTTTTCTTCAATTCCCATGCATCACCACTGCCATCACTGACCTTGGTTTCGCGGCAACCACCGTTGTCCCTTACGAAATCCCTAAAACAAGCGAGACTTCCACCACCGAAACATGGGGATGCAAAACCAGAAGTAGTGTGAGTCGTCATCAGTGGCTATTAGATTTCATCGGCAGCATGCGCATACACGATGATGGTGTTGTCGCCTTGCTGGGGGTGGATGACAAAGGAGTCACTGCACGAGAGAACCTCCTTGGTGGCTTCCAGTGGCACAAAGGGCACCATCAGTGATGGTGGCAGTGTTGTTGGACCACGACGACGACAAAGCGATCAAAACTATTGTTCTGGAAACGGTAACTCGAATGCCACTGTAAAATGTATGGTTTTTTTCTTCATTTCTATTAATGGGTTAGTGACCCCTTTCTTTCTACCTTCTGAGATTTTTTTTCATTTTCATTTGGTTGTTTTTGTATTGATGATTAGTCAAGTATAATACACTTTTGATAATGAGTATCAATTTGATGTTGTTTATGTTTTGAGGAATAGCCTCAATTTGGTGTTTTGGGATATGAGATATTTGTGAAAGAGAATTTCGACAAAGGGAGAGATCACTGGAGAGGAAATGGGTGGCAAGAAAAGAAAAAGAAGAAACACAATAGCGTAGCCAAAAATCATCTCTAGCTGCATCATATAGTGTTCGGAGAATAGGTAGGGGAATCTGGTGTGATAATTAGGTTTTGGATTCCAAAATGACAAATTAGTCCGTAAAGAATTTAAAGACAAATCAGTCCATCTCATTCATCATTGATGTGGTAATTTGTTTGCACACATGGCGTCATATGTAATCAAGCCTCATTATGTGTAGGCAAGATCGTTTGGGTTATCGGTCGGATGGATTTGTTGTACTTTTCTAAAATCAAAGAACAATTTTATTTTTTCATCTTTTAGGGACCCAAGTGTCAAACACATTACAAATTGAAGGACAACATTAGATATTTACTCTATTGTTTTAGCTAGAGTTTCAATTTTATAGTCATCCCAAGTTACTCTAATGCTGTGCTTGCTTCTTGACTAATGTGACTTTTTTAAATGTGTTTTTAATAAAAAAATTAAGTGATATTTAATTAAAACTAAACTCATGCAAAACACTAGCAATGTTCACTGTAATTGTGGTGGTAGTGAGTGTTGGATCAATCAGGATATTATCCAACATCCTAATGTTTTTTTACCAGTAAATGTTAGTTATTATTAATATTGTTAGTTTCTATTAGTAGGAGAATTCGAACCTATGACCTCTTCCTTCCCTTTTTCCTTCTCCCTTTACCACCAACATCTTAATGGTAAAGTGTTGTAGGTGGTCTTGGTTATTCATAGGAAAGCTCAATAGTTAATTGCTTACCAAGGAATGGTGAGATTTAGAGAAATTTTGCAAATAGATATTATACTGTAAATTGAAAATAATAAAAGTTATTCGAAAATGGAACTCTTCAAGGAATTTTTTTATGAGTTTGATTTTCTATATGGTGCAATATTAATGGCTACTAACTTTAAATCCGGAAAAGCTTTGATTTTTTTGGAGTTTCTTTTTCTGTAGAAAAGAAATTTTGGCCATATGCCAGAAAAAAAAAAATTGACCTTAGATTTTTGGCTAGCTATTTCTTTTCCTTTTACTATAACATTAATTAGACTAACCTTGTTCTTTCTCCTTCCCTCTTCTTTGCCAAAATGTCTTGTTCAAAAATTGAACACTCACCCATGTTACTTCATTGTTATTTTTTTGAAGGTAGGTTGCTTCATTGTTGTTCTTACCTCATAACTAATATGATTTTTTTAATGAATTATTGAATAAGACTTAATTGATATTTAAAAATTAATGACTTAAATATATTTTTAATCCTTAATATATATCTGAATTTTACTTTTGATCCTTAAAAAAAAATTCATCCCATCTACTCCCTGGTATTTGAAAGTTTGTTGCAAGAATTTCAAATAAAACTTTTCAAATATCAGGGAGGGGATATAAAGAAAAACAATTATAAAGGATCAAATACAAAATTCAAGTATATATTAGAGATAAAAACATATTTAAGCCAAAATTAATTGATAAATTAATTGATGTAATTATTGTCATAGCATGCATATAGGTATGATAGGGCAAATAGGCAGCAAAATAAGATTAAAGGTTGAGTATCATGTCACTATTTAAATAGAAACTAACTTGTGATAACAGGCATATAGCTATGGCAAATAAACAGAAAAAATAAATAAATAAAGCTTGATTTTGAGGGGTTGGAACTTACTTATAATTGAATGACTTTATTCCAGATAAATTAGCAGCCTTGCTCAAAGCATGTCTCCAGTTTTGCACTGTGGCCAAATTATATTTCTTTTCATGTTCAGCAAAATCACTTTTATAACTCCCATTTTGATGTCGTACATCTGTAGGATATACCTTGTAGAAAACAGGTATCACTATTCGATTGTATTTCTCCCTGCACTCAAGTATTGTCACAAGTTCATTCAAACTCCAGGATGAAGAAGCATAGTTTTCAGATAATATGGTCAACGAAATCAATGATCCTTGAATTGCTTCAACAAATGATGGCCATAGTTCGTCTCCAGTCTTAAGTTTATCATCTACAAAGGCATGAATTTGCTTTCGACGAAATTCCTTAGTCAAATGACCAAGAAAATCTCGACGGATGTCGTCGCCCCTAAAGTTCACAAACACATCATATTTTATTTGAGGAACATAATCTGGCATTTGCTTGGAGGCCACATCCATCAGTCCGGAAATAATAAAGAAACAATGAAAAAGAACATATTTTATTGCCGAAGCTCCGGAAGAAGAGTTTGCCATTGAATTGGAACAAACTCTTTTTTCTCCTTTTTTCTGCTAAAAAATCACGATATCAAATAAAATGAATCACATGGTAACTGGAAAGAAAATGAGAGAACAGAAACGAAAATATCAAAGAGTGATTGATGAATATCAAATAAATCAAATTCGTAGTTAACCAAACAGAAGGAGGAAATCGAATAAGAAAGCAATTAATTTTATCTACTGATCAGAACTATTGCAACTTCATTATACTTCAATCTGCGCCTTATCTTTGACCCAAAATGAATGATTGATGAATATCGCTTTAACGCAAATACTGATTACTGACCTCCAATGATTTTTAATAGCCTAATTGATGCTACAAACCGGATTTAACTACTGAAGCATGTCGAACCAATATTCTACTAGACCTGCTGTTGAATAGAAGAAAGAAGCAGTTTCACTTTGACCCTGAAAGGAACCCAACGATGATGATGATCTTTTGAATAACCTGCGGGTTGAAACCCATTTATTATTGCCTTAACATAAGGAACATCAAATGACTCGTGTCTACTACATTAACAAATCCGTGTTTTTTTTTAGTATACACATTAACAAATCTGAATAATGCGGTAGTTCAGTGGTAAGTTATATAAAATATAAATAGAGAAATATATGCTAATAAATATTGAGAAAATATATTATATATCGATTATATAAAATAATTTTATACACTCTTCTAAATATAATTTATAATATATGATAACTTTATTGATTCTTATAATAATTACATTTTGAAAATTGTATTAAGAGTGATTTCTATTATACAATCATAAACATCTCCTCTCTACAAATAAACAATTAATTAACGGATAACATAATCGGGAAAAAGTTATAACCAAGCTCGTTGATCAACTACATGAAATTATTTCAACTTAACCGCTTCTTCAAAATGATATTATGCAACTCAAATATATGATTATCTCTAATAAAAAGTTACTAAAATTAGATCGGAATCAATACCTACGCTGGTATTCGGATCAGCAATGCAAGCTACTGGATATCACACGCGTTGACTGGGTTGGTTTTGGTGAAAATTGGTGGCTGGAACCTGGTTGAGCATATCTTTCCCTTTTTTTTCTGAAATGGTTTGTCTTTTACTTTCTTCAACGCATGTTTTCCGGTAAAGGTCACATGGCTATATTGTAAAGTATAAACACACGCTTTCCAACGTTAGTATTAAAAATTGGAAAAATTAACTTGTTGCATAGACATGGTTCGTACCCATGTTTCTCAATTACCTAAATATTACTTTAGCCACTAGCTAGCTAGGAGAGTGCATACGACAAATTTACTTACATATTTAGTTGTGACAGATGAGACAAATACGTACCTAGCTAACATCGTATACTGCTATTGCCAAGACAATATTTATTTTCTTCCAAGACTCGTCTTAATTAAAGGGAACTAGCTAGGAGAATGCATCCTACAAATTTCCATAATATTTATTTGTGATAGATTAGCCAAAAAAAGATGCGACTCCATGAATCAGTCAAAGGTTCTATGTTTTTGAAACCACACTCAGTCCCAGATAAAAGAACAAAACAAAAAAGAAAAAAGAAACACAACCCCACAAGGCATATGAATAAGTAATTGTTTGATAATTAGTAATGAATATACGTTTTTCTGATCAAGAACTACTACCCGATCTTGGTGCTGCACTGGGGTGTTGGTGATTCAGAGCAAGACCCCTCTTCCTTGGTGGTTGGACAAAGTGTCTATAAGGTGAATTATGTGAATGAGATTTGCAGTTGAAAGATTAGGGTTAGGGACTAAAATAAACAATTCTAAAAATAAATAAGCAAAATTATAAATTTGATCCCTTTAGTTGTTTCTAAATTTGATTTTGGTCTCCCGTTAGAATTATTGATGCATTTTATTCTCCTTTTTTATCCAATCATGCAATCTTGGTCCTCTAGTTCAGATTTGGACGTTTACTGACACATGTCAACGTCTGAGAAGTCCGTCAAACAATTCGCGATTTTTAATCCGGTAGCATTTTTACCCCAATCTTGAATGGTAATATCGAATGTCCTTCTGTTTTTGCTACCTAAAAATCCCAAATTGGAAATGCGAACCCTAAGGCAATCTCGTGTGTGTGAGGTGTCGCTGTTGATTGTTGATGGTAGTGTTCGTGTGTGTGAGGTGTTGCTGTTGATTGTCGTAGGGAGATGGAAGTACCTTTTGTTTGCAAGTAAGTTAGGTTATTTTATTGAAGTTTTCTTAATATTATAATGGTGGATAGTTATGGTCCATTTGTGAGGTTTGTTTGTTGATGTGATCCATAGAGTGTTTTTCAGTGTGAATTTTTGTTCAGGTTTTGGGATCCACGAGGTGATTAGTGCTTTTTTTTTGTTGTGGTGGTCCCTTATGTCTTTGTTGGTGGAGTGGTCCCGATTTTGTCTTCCACGAGGTATGTGCTGACTTTTTTGATTAAAAACCCTTCATTGTGGTTATCGTTTCACCTGGAAACATGAATGGTGCTTTTTTTGCTGTGGTGGTCTCGATTTTGGCTTTTGTTTTCTTGTGAAAACCTTTGGTGGGTGTTGTTTTTATTCACTTTTGGGGCTTTACTATCGTTCATGTTTTTTTGTAGGCCAACCGAAGAACAAACAAGGAGGTTAAAAATTCACCATGGTGGGATGTTTATTTATAAGTTATTTATTGTGTATATCAATGGTCCAATTGTTGAAGAAGAATGGGGTTGGTATGTGGATATTATGTCTTATATTGACTTCACGAAGGTGATTAACTCTCTCGGGTACAAATCATTCAAGTGCTTATGGTATAGGGACCCTCAAAATGCACTCAGTAGAGGGTTGAAGCCACTTAATTGTGACTCTGATATTTTGCAATTGGTTGAAGATGTTTCTAGCTTTGATGTGGTTGAAGTGTATGTGGACCAGGGGGTGTTTGACAAATATGCAAAAAAGTTGAATGATGATAAAGGAGATGAGGTTGTTGTAATTGATGGAGTGGAGGCTGAAGCAGTGGTGGAGGGTGAAGATGAGGCTGAGGGGCAGGTGGAGGCTGAGGTTCAGGTTGATGAACAAGGTTTAGTGGAGGTTCAGATGTAGGGTGAAGATGAGGTTACTGTTGTAGGTGAGATGGAGGTTGTTGTTGAGGGTGTGGTGGAGGATGATGTTGAGGCTGAGGAAGATGATGATGATAGCAATAATTGTAGTGAAGTTTCATATAGTGACTTTGAAGAAAGATGGGATTAGACAGAATCGTTGGACCCTCGGACATTTAGTCAGAGTAGTCACCCCACATTTGATACTAATCAAGTCACCCCACATTTAGTTAGAGTAGTCACCCCAGATGGAAGTGAAGATGAAGGTCCTCTAAAAGTCATATTTCCTCATTTTAATGTGCTTGAAAATGATGATGTAAATTTTAAGGTCGGGTTGCAATTTAGTAATAAGAAACAAATTCTAGAGACTATCAAAACCTTTGCTATGATATCTAAGAAGGGGATTCAGGTTGACTATGGATCAGGCATATTAATGCAAAACCTAAGTGGGTGGCAAAAAGGTTCATGTCTTTATTAATGCATACTCCCGACATGAAACTAAAAGCCTTAATTGCTTACGCTGTAGAAAAAGGGGATTCAGGTTGACTATGGATCAGGCATATAGAATAAAGGTTAGGGCAATGGAAAAATTGAAGGTGCAACCAAAGATCAGTATAAATATTTAAGAAGTTATGTTGTTGAGATCATACAAAAAAACAAGAACAACACTGTGAAGATTAAATGTGACTTAACTCTTCATGGCCCTATGTTTAAACGTATCTATGTATGCTTGGAGGCTTGTAAGAGTGCATTTGCAAACACTTATAAGCCTTTGATAGGATTGGATGAGTGCTTTTTGAAAGGAAAATATGGTGGCCAATTGTTGTTTGTAGTAGGCAAAGATGGAAACAATTAAATGTTTCCTATTGCTAATGCTGTAGTGGAATCTGAAAATTATTCGTCTCGGAAGTGGTTTGTTGATCTATTGATAGCTGACTTAGATGGTATTCAAGAAGGATGTTGGGCTTTCATTTTTTACCAACAAAAGGTAAATATTAAAATTATGTTGGGCATCTAATTGTTACTATAATTTAATTTATTAACTATTATTTTCAGGGTTTGGTTGAGGTAATCAAGGAGTTTGGCAATAACATAGAATATAGACTGTGTGTTAAACATTTATATGGTAATTGGAAAAAGAAGTATTTGGGAGAACAAATGAAAGAGTTGATGTGGATGGAAGCTCGAGCAACAATTGCCCCTGATTGGGACAAGGCCATGAATCAAATTAAATGTTATGATGTAGAAGCTTGGAAGGATCTGGAAAGGTTAAACCCTACTACTTGGACAAGATCTGCTTTTAAGGTAAACACAACACGTGATTTGCAAGTCAATAACATGCGTGAGACATTCAACAATGTAATAATGAAGTACAAAGACGAGCCAATTATTACTCTGTTGGAGGGAATCCGATTTTACATAAGTTCTAGAATTGTCAAGTTGAGGACTACCCTCATGATGTATGAGGGTTCCATCTATCCTAAAGTTCAGCAGATCATTGGAAAAATAAAAAAAGCATGTGAAGCATGACCACATTGGTCAGGTGATGCTAATTTGTCTTCATTTAAGGTGTCAAAGGGCATAGAAAAATTTGTTGTCAATTTTAAAGAATAGACATGTTCTTGTAGAAACTGGGAGTTAACTGGAATTTCATGCACTCATTCAATAGCATGCATGTGGATCGATGGTGCTGAGACCTGAACTTAGTGACATTTCTTATTACAAGTCTTCTTTTCTGTAATTGTTATATTGTTAATTTGTTGTTTTGTGGTAATTGTTTTGAATTGAATATGTTTTATTGTTTCACTTGATTGGAAATCTACTGTTTTGGCAACATATTCATTTATTGTATATCCATGTAATGGACCAAACTTATGGCCTCCTTTACAAACACCAGCGATGCTTCCACTAGTGATGAGGAGAGCTCTTGGAAGACCAAAGAAAGCAAGGAACAAGAGAAATGATAAGCCTAGGAATAGCTTCAAGCTGCCAAGACAGTCAAAATCAATTGTTTATAAAAAATGTGGAAAAATTGGTCACAACAAAGGACATGTAAATGAAAGACAAGTGCAGATAAGAACATTCCAAAATGGGGTAATAAGGTAATTTGCCTTCAATATGTGTTTTCCATTACATTCAATAGATTTTGTGACTTTAACCATTCTTATAATATTTGTGCTCAATATTAACAAAACTTGAAGAGACAAACAACATCTCTCACCAATGTTGTAACAAAGAAACAAAAGAATGTTTCATGTAAAGTGGGACCACATGTGTAGGAATTCAAGGAGGTGATAGTACCAATCAAACACAAGAATCACAAATCAGTTAAGAGAGTCGACAAGTAGGACTTGGGCACAAATGGGTTAATAGTTTAAGTTTTTAGGATGCAAAACTTATATATTTTTTGGCTCTATTCAATGAGGCTTTGTAATGCACTCTTTATCTAATTAATTATTCAGTTTATGTTTATGTAATTGTTTTAGGAGGCTATGTAATGCACTCTTGTGTAATCATGTTTTGTTGTTTAGTTCAAGTTACTGCTTTGTTTAGTTCAGGTTTCTGTCTCTATTTTGTTCTTAAAATTCAAGTTAAATCTATGTTTTCTAGTGAAAACAAACCACTAACAAGTAGGCAGAGTACAAAAAACCAACTTATCACCATTTTTCCAATTTGTCCAATTAGGCTTTTGGAACTTGCTTTTAACTTATCACCATTTGTACAAAAAAACAACTGCACAAACCACTAATGAAACACAGTTTGTCAAATTTAAGTGAAAACAAATTTCAAAGTTGAATACCAAATCAATACCAAACTTCAAAACCAATGAAATCTTCTTTCATTAACATAATTCACTAATTACAGTGAGCGTACAAAAAACCAACTTATCACCATTACTTTCAAACTAAACCATTAGAGTGGGCAAAGTACAAAAAACCAAATTACCACCAATAAATCACATTCCCCTACAACATAATAAAAACACCAACAAACAAACACAGACCCAAGAAAAAACCAATCTAATTCCTAAAAATTTTCCCTTCATCTTCATGTCATTGATCTTGGTTTACAAATCCTTTTCCCTCAAGTTCAATTCATCAACCTTCTTCATCAATGCTACAATGATCCTCTTCTGACAACTGTTTGCAACTAGATCATGCCACTTAAAATAATTACACAATTTCCTACCTATAACCTACATGCCCAAAATAACCAAAAATAGTCAACAAATAAACCATAACATAACCCACGATATACATTATTCCTTACCTTATATTGACCACAACCATAAAAAGCTTTCATGGATTATCTTCAATCCATGATGTCACCAATGGAGTCTCTACGTTATACAAACACATCACGCGACTTCGGGGCTCTAAGGTGTACGATGAGGAACTTCTTTCCATGGGAACGACGCTGACGATGACATGTTTCAGGCGACAACCATGTTTTTTAACCACCACCTTTGACACCTAAACAAAACGACACTCTTGCTTCTAAAAACCAACTAGACGACGACGAGGCAAAAAGCTTACGGGTTTGCGATTTCCACAACCTAGAAGGTTAACGATTTGCCTCGAAGAAATGAACCAGACAGCGAAGAACAAGAAACGAACCCATAAGGGTGCTTCAGGGGTTGTGATTGCCCGTGAAATCATGCAACAACTTGGAGGTCACCTCGAAGAATCCATAAGCTTCGTGGTTGCCATTGGCCGCAAAACGTTTTAGGGATTTTGTGATATGAGGCTTTTAGGTTTTAGGGTTACCGTACAATAAAATTTACCACACTCAGTGAAAAATCGTGAATCGTTTGACGGACTCCTTAGACGTTGACACGTGTCAGTCAACGTAAGTTGTTAACGGTCAACATCCAAATCTGGATTGGGGGATCAAGATTACATGATTGGATAAAAAAGAAGGACAAAATGCGTCAATAATTTTAATGGGGGACCAAAATTGAAATTAGAAACAATTAGGGGGACCAAATTTACAATTTTACTAATTAAATAACCAAATTGAACAAAAGTGAAAACATAAAGGATGAAATATGCCTTTGAGCCTAAAATATTTCAAAGTTGCATATACAAGGATCTATTTTTTTCCTAATAAATCACATTATTAGTTGCAAACTGAATTGGATTCGTTGTGCTAAGACAAGTAAAGGCTAAAAATATGTAGATAAATGAACAATCGAAATGACAATTTCACTATGAGCTATAGCCAGTAAATATGACAAGCAAGTTTAATTTTTATTTGTACAACAACTAACATTAACAGATTAATCAAATCACAATATTGGCAACATGCTCTAGTGTGGCAAGAATGAAAAAAAGAAAAAACTCAACCTGCTAACTATTTAAATATTTAACGAAGCCCTGGGAAAACACAAAAGTCTTCCTTCGAATTGTAAACGTTAGGAAACTTTAGATCAGCCAAAAAGTCTCGGACACAATCTTCATTTCACCATTTAATTTTTGCATTTTTCAAATGTTAGATAGGATATAACCACTGTCTGTGTCTTGTAGCGGGGTTGATGTAAGATGCTTAACACTGGTATTTCTTATACCCTGTTTTACAATATATTTACATTTTTTAAAAAAAAATATATCAATGTACCACGGTAGCACTAATGATTGTAATTTTCTATGAATTTAGGGTTACCTAACACCATTTCAAAATGTTCTCTCGAGTCCACATGTTCCCAATAACCACTGTGAGTGGTGATGTTTTCACATTTTAATATTTCAAACATCACATCAACAACTTTTATTTCTCTTTGTCTTCTTTTCACATTGTGTCATATATCATACTTATATTTTTTATTTTTTTTTCTCTATCTCCCTAGATGTGTACTAGCATTTGAGTATTAAAATATATTTTTTTCTTTATTTTTTAATAAAAACCAAGGTCGATCAAGTGATGTTTCCATCTTCCTTCGTTAAATGAGCAATAGTTAAGTCATCCCTAGCAAGCCGAAGCATCAATTCAACGTCAGTAATTGCTATACAGTGATATTTTTCATTTTCGGTCAAAGATAAGGTGTAGAAGAATGAATTATGCCAAAAGATATGAATATTTATATATATATATATATATATATATATATATATATATTTGATTTTTTTCTTTTTCTTTCCAGTCACCTTGTGCTTCCTTTAGTGTGATATTTAAGATAAGATTGCAGAGACAAAGAACGACCCAGAAATTGTTCGAATTAATGGAAAATTCCTCTTCCAGCGGAGCTTCTCGAATGAAATTTGTTCTTTATCTTTTTCTCCTATTTATTTTCGGATTGATGGATGTAGCATCAAAGCAAATGCTGGCAGATAACGTTCCTCAGATAAAGTATGATGTCTTTATAAACTTTAGGAGCAGGACATCCGTCACGGTTTTCTTGGTTATTTGACTGAGGCTTTCCATCAAAAGCAAATACATGCCTTTATTTGTAAATGATAAACTTGAGAAAGGAGATGAAATATGACCATCACTTGTTGGAGCAATTCAGGCAGGGATCATTGATTTCGTTGGCCATATTCTCCGAAAACTATACTTCTTCACGTTGGTATACGTATCACTACAAGGAAAGTTACCTATAGTGATAGAGAAAAAAATATCACTATAGGCATAATAATATATATATATATATATATATATATATAATTTTAGTGTCAATTGTAAATGGGTTTCAACAACATAAATTATGTGTCACTATAGCCTATGCCTATACATTTAAAAGTTGTGAGAATTGACTTAAGAACATATCCCAACAGATTTGTGTGTCACTATAACCTATATCTAAATTATGCAAAATAGTTTTAATTCATTTAATATTATATACCAATTTTAAAAAATCATAAATAATTAAAATAAATTTCATTATTAAAGTCATAACTTGAATAAATATATTATAAATATCTATTTAACCACCCAAATAAAAAATAGTCATCCATAACAAAAAATAAAAATCCTTGAATTAAAATTAAATTTGAGATATATCTAAAACAAGAAAAATATTTAGGACAAAGCACTCTCAAACTTTGTCCCTCCTATATCACCAATGAAACATTATACATCAGTCACAAATTTGTAAAGGAACAAGTCTTTGTACAACAGAGAATATTCAGAAAACTTACAACAACATTGCAGACAAAGTTGATTTTTCCTGCTTCTAAAATCTTAAGAGTAAACAAATTTGAAATCACTAAGAATTTGGAGACACAGGTAGAAAGCAACATGAATTAGATTCAGAAGAAAACAGAAGATTTATACCAACCACTATAGCTCCAACCTAAAAGAGCCAGTCCAGTCCAGCAACTGCAAGCACTAATCTCAATGAAAATTACACTGTTGAAGGAATAAGTAAAATAGGCTAATAATAAGTCTTGCAAAAGTATAGTTTCTACAAGACTACATTTTATTAAAATTATGAGTTTCAGATTGCACAAAACAACTATTATTCTGTAAACAGTCATTGAGGATACACTTGATTATGGATGTGCAAACCATATGGAACGAATCAAACCTAAAACTAAAAGTTAGTGTTTACCTGCCTTGGACACTTGCACGACAATGGGCATGTACAGGCTTCCTGTTTGTAACAATTAATTCATCTCTATTGGCCAAATCCAGAAATATATTCATGTGGTACTGTTAGAAAATAGCATATGAAACAAGGTATAAGACATAACAAAAAAGGATATCGGACTATGCTATAAGTCTGATTAGACTGTGCATCAGACATGCAACAGAATGATCAGACTATGCAATCAGATTGTCGACCAAGGAAAAAGACTGTAAGATGATGCAGAAAATTAAAAGTTGTGAATCATAAACCAGCAACCACATACAAATGAAACAGAGCAAACTGACTTGATATACTTCAGTAATGCATACATATGAAGAGTTACAACAAGTTCTTAAATAAATAAACAAACTATGAAGCCCCAAGTTGGGCAAAGCAAAAGGTACTCATGACTAAGCTAAAAGGGAAAGCACCATTAGCCTACAGCTGCAACTTACTTTTTTTTAGCATAAGCAACCTCTTACCCAACTTTACAAGTTACCACAAAAGCTTTACAAACATTTAATATTAAAAGATAAAATAAAAAGCTCAAATTTTAATGGGTACAAGACTTTAATTAATAAAGTAACAACATCTCTATATTTATTTGCATGTCACATGTAACTTCCTACTCTCTTTTCATTGATGTTGAACATTATTCAAAGCATTGTTGAGGACCTAGTACCTTCATTAAATATTCATCAATTCTCTTCACTGGCTTCAATTTTCTTTCATCAATACTAATATATCTCTTGTCATCTATAAGCTCTGAATGGTCAAACACAGTTTCAACAGTTGATGAAATTGCATCTAATGCCACCACCACCGATTCTTCGACCAATCCTTGGTAATTCTGAAAGCCAACGCCACTGCTGATATACTTGAATTGTTCAGCAAGAACCAATACGTGCTTCAATGATTTGCAATCTATGACATCTACAGAGCCACTTTCTATCATGCGAAGCTCCCTCGGATCTAGAACTCTCAGATATCGCTGTCTTCTAAGATTCATGAAGCTTGAAGGCAAGCACCCCATGTCACTTTCGGTTATCCTAAACATTTCGAGCTTGCTTTGACATACAAAAGACGAGGGTTTTTCTTTGTAACAAATGCATCGAAAAGGTCCAACAGTGATATTCTCTGATCTCAGTGAAATTAATTTATGTTTTGTAGACCCTTGAAGGGTGAAAAAACTAATGGAGCTTGTATGGTTATCGATTATCATTTGGGTAAAGGAGCCATAATTTAGCTTCATTATCTTGAGCTTGGTGAGAGAGAAAATGGAAGGAATCACACTAGCCAACTGAGGACAAGCACTGATATCCAATACTTCAAGATTTGTGGCTTCTGAAAGGTTTGGAAGCTCCTTCAAGTTTTTAGAACCAGAGACTTTAACTTCTTTTAAATTCTTCAAATTCTATAACA
The DNA here is from genome assembly GCF_000004515.6 of Glycine max. Classification (NCBI taxonomy): domain Eukaryota; kingdom Viridiplantae; phylum Streptophyta; class Magnoliopsida; order Fabales; family Fabaceae; genus Glycine; species Glycine max. The sequence continues at coordinate 6,297,190 of NC_016090.4, forward strand.
AAATGCAGACATCACGCACGAACTTATGTTATTAATTTGTAGTATTTGAATTAGGAGACAATTATAACAGGAAGATTTGTTTACCTGTACTCCATCCCAAAGTTTTTCCACCCGGCTATATGACAAGTCCAAGAGAACAAGGTTTTTGGCAGCAAAGTTCTCTGGCAAGGATTTTAGAGGGAAATGCCTCCAAACAAAATACCTTAGCTCAACTGAAAAAGATTGAAGCCTGTGAGGAAAATTATCAACGCAACCATGATGAGGAAAATGCAAAAATTGTAGTTTACTCATCTTAGTAAATGTGTCAGGGCTTAACTTCAGCTCCCTAATTACTGGCAAGTCTGCTCTTATGCTTCTTATGGACTCAGTTCCCTTCCATTATAGTAAAAGAAAAATTTAAAACATCATTAGAAGCCACATTTCCCACAAAAGAATGTTTGAAAGAAAAACATCTCATTTTTAATTTAGGCTTTTACCTTATTATTTTTTAATACTTCATAAATGTCATCGGCATCCCATAATCGGCTACGACTGCCTGGGTCTTCAATAGATTCTTGGCGAACAATCTCCCAACCCATTTCTTGTATGATATCATGCATATACACAATATTGTATTTAGAAATGGTTATGAGAGATTTATCTGTCAACCTTTCTAATCCAACAACCACTGAATTATCTCTTTCATTATCTTTCAATAAAACTTTTATGAGGTCCACTTTCACATTCAATCCTATGAAGAAACATGCAAGATCTAAGAAAATCTTTTGTTCTTTGCGATCTAGATCATCATAACTCAATCTCATTGTATTGTAAACATCTGTGTTTGGCATGTTTTTGAGTTTGTCTAGTTGACTTTCCCACACTTCTTTATCTTTTCCACAAAGAAGACCACCCAAAACTTTAAGAACTAATGGAATACCTTGGGCATAACACACCACTCTCTTCGATAATTTATAATACTCCATATCAAAAAGCTTTTGGTTAAAGGCATGTAAGATGAAAAGTTCAAGTGCTTCACTAGGGTTCAATACCCCAACTTGGTATATATCATCAACATGAACTTTATTAGCAATAAGCACTTGCTTGTCTCTAGTTGTTAAAATGATTCTACTACCTGGTCCAAACCAATCATGGTTTCCGAACAATTTTTCTAGTAGATCTGAATCATTTACATCATCTAGAACAATTAAAACCTTCATGCGACCAATCTTTCTCTTGATATAATTTGGCAATCCATTTGCTGGGATCATTTTCACATCTTCTTGTAGTAGTGTAGAAAAAAAAATTTCCTTCAAGGTAATTATTCCATGTCTTCTTATTTCTTCCTTTACATTTACCAAAAAACAATAACCGTCATATCCAGAACAATGTTTATTTAAAATTTCTTGTGCAATGGTTGTCTTTCCAATACCACCCATACCCCAAATTCCAATAACACGGACGTTGCTTGAATCATGTTGTAGCATCAACTCTAGATATTGAATTGATCTGTCAATTCCAACAAGTCCTTTTAAGCTAAGTGGATTCTTATCCAATCTCATTAACTCAAGATTGACAATGTTGATGATTTCTCCAAGCAGCTCAGGTTCATTCCTATACAACAAAATTAGAGATTGAAAATGAAAAACATTGTTTATATATTATTATAACTATAATTTAATATCATATAAGCAGGAGTTAGATTTCAATTTAAAATCAATTGACATTATGTGAAGTTGTTTCAACTGATATATAAGTTGCACCCAAAATATTGAGATAGACTATGTGAGACAAAATAGGTTGACTCAACTTATTTAATTAGGCCCACCCCGCCTTCAGCTGACCAAAAATGAGTAAGGACGGGCTGGCCCGCTAAAATTTGGGGGACTTAATTAACATCCTGACTTACCCTGCCAAAAGGTGGGCTAGTAGACCAGCAGGATAACCCTCTATATTTTACAAAAAGAATTTTAAAAATTCCAACAGAAATGTTTGTGCAAGGAACACATCATTTTTCATTTTTTGTACAAGGACAATAAAGATGCAAACAACAAATACACAAATACTGACATATTAGCAAACAAAATCAAATCAAATTTAGAAAGACTGAAACTTGAGAGAGAGAGAGAGAGAGAGAGAGAGAGAGAGAACTCAAAGCTAGAGGTGACTTCAAGGAACAACGTCGTCAATGTGAGACTCAGAGCGAGAGGCACACCGTGAGTCCGTGACTGAGAGCGAGAGCTTTAGACTTTGCAAGTGCCGCCAGAGTGCGACACAAATAAGGACCAGGACAATGATTGGACGTGTGACTACGAGGCACAATGGCTTAAGTGTGAGGCACAACGACATCAACATGGTGGACAACCAAGAGAGAGAGATCGAATAGCATGACTATGAGGCACAATGTCATCAGCATGAGATTGAGAGCGAGAGGCACACCGTGAGTCTGTGACTGAGAGCGAGAGGCTTGGACTCTGTGAGTGTCATCGAAGTGTGCACAAAGAAGGATCAAGAGGGAGAGAGAGAGAGAGAAAATGATCAAAAGATGTGACTGGGAAGCACAATGGCATCGACGTGAGAGTGCGTGAATGTGAGGCATAATGACACCGACATGGTGGACAACCAAGAGAAAGAGAGAGAGAGAAAGACCAAATAGCGTGATCATTGTAAGGCATAAAGTTGTCGACATATGATTGAAAGCAAGAGGAACATTGTGAATCTGTGACTAGGAGCGAGAGGCTTGGTTGTGAGTGCTACTATAATGTGACACAGAGGAGGACTAGGAGAGAGAGAGAGAGAGAGAGAGAGCAGTGTTGTGAGGAGAAGATAAATGAAAGTTTAGACTATGAGAGAAGAAGACAAACCCAAACCCAAGCTTTTTTTTTTAATTCACTTCCCATATATTATAAAATATAAAGTATAAGTATTATTAAAAACAAATAAATACGATGGGTTGGTGGATGAACCCACTCGCCTTTAATTTTCCCCAACTAAGGGGCTGGTTAAGCGGGACAGGTCAGGAGTCAGGACAGGCTGAGTTATCCACCGCGTCCTACTATATTGATCGATGGTGGGCCAACCCACCTGGACCTGCTTGTTTTCCCATCCCTACTAACATCATCCTCCACCTGGGCCATAACAAGTGAGCCAACTAGAATGACAATTTATTAAAACTAGTTATAGGCTTTAATATTAGATTCTATGTTAAAACTAGGAGTAAATTATACTTTCTTGAGGTTTGGAAATTGGACTTATTACACTTGATATCCATCCCTTTTTGAATCCTACCAAAAAAACCCTTCATTTACGAGGGTTTGTTACACCTACACCCCCTAAGTCCAGAAATTTAAAATGCTAATTAATGTGTGACATGTGATTGCCACATGAGCTTTAATGATTTTTTTTCTTTCAAAAAAACCCTTATCCTCTTCATGAAGACTGAACATGTTCTGGTGGGGAATTTAGTAGTAGTTCGTTCACCAAATGAACCAAAAAACTAGTGAAGGTGAGGCATGAATATTCCATAATTTTAGGAGACATGAATTCAGTAGTATGCGCCATTTTAAATGAGTTGCAACTTGCAAGTCCAAATCACTCTCTATAGCCTATTTAATATTCAATGTTTCTAAATTACCAAAGTAGAACTAACGAAAAGGAGACAAAAAATAAATTGAACAAAACTTAAACAAAAAACCCAATGAAACGCACCACAAATTGAACAAGAATGAATATTCCAAGATGGAAACTAAAAATAGTTCTAACTCAACAAGATTATGCTTATGCTATCCAAAATGAAATTAATCTTTAACAAGATTAAGCCCAAGAATACACATCCCCTCCTCAAACATCCTTTTGAAGCATGATTACTCCAATTCATCTTCATTAATAACATTGGCGGCCTCCTCGATGTTCGAATTGCTGTAGTTTGAGACTAGGCAGTCGTGTTGAATGCATCATTGCATGCCGATAGGAAAAACTCTATCAATGGCATGGTGGAACTCAAATCTTGATTTGTCTAGTTCCCACCATTTCTTAGAACTAGATTCATGTGGTTTTTAGACTTGAGTCCTTGTTGTTGTAGTGGTGGTGTTTCATTGTTAGCGTTGGTGGTGAGGACAACAACGAGAGTGGGGGAGTGGGAACTACAACAGTGTCATGGCGGAACTAATAGTGTGTTTGGATGGAGCAATTCAGCAGGGGAATTCATCTTTTCAAGGAATTTAAAATGATTCATGATAAAATAGCTTGTTTAGATAGAATATTTGAAAGAAAATTTAATTTTTGGTATTTTTATGAATCATTTTGATTGACTAAAATAGTGGAATTTTAAATTCTTTAAAAAAATATAGAATTTGAATTTTTTTTCAGAGATGCTCACTCTAACTCATGTTCTTGCTCGCGACTCTTTCTCGCTCAACAATCGTAACTACGGGTGACAAAAGTTTTTACGACCGACATCGACATAAGTTGTTTTTCACTAATGTTGGCCGAGATTTTTTCGGTCATAATTTTTTTGTATATCAACCAAAGTTATTTTTTGTCATATCAGCTAAGATTTTTTTAGATTATATTGGTTAGGGTTATGTTCTCACTAACATCAGTCATGGGAATTTTTTGCTGACGTCGACCAAGCATTTTTTTTGCCGTACTCATCCAGATTTTTTCAGTTGATGTTGACCAATGATTTTTTTGGCCGATGTTGGTTAGATTTTTTCTACTGATATCAATCGTGACTAACTTTTGAGTAGACACCTACTAGGGTTTTTCAGCCGACGTCAACTAGGTTTTTCCAGCCAACATCAACCAAAGCTATTTTTAGCCAATATCGACTAGGTTATTTTTCAGTTGATGTTAGCTAGGGTGTTTTGGCTGATGTCAACTATATTTTCTTAACCGACATCGGTTAGGATTTTTTGTCGACATTGACTAGGGTTTTCTGGCTGACATAAGCCAAAGCTATTTCTTAACCATATTAGATAGGTTTTTTGGTTGATGTTGGCTAGGGTTTTTTCTGCTAACACCAGCTAAGTATTTTTTACTAACATCGGGTATAACTATTTTTAGTCGACATCGACTAGGTTTTTACAGTCGACATTCACTAGAATTTTTTTGGTCGACATCAAACATATTTTTTAGCCAACATTAGCCAAGTCTATTTTATAGCCAATGTTGGGTAGGGTTTTTTGTCCGACATTGGTCAGGACTATTTTTTAGCCAACTTCTACTAGAAATTTTTTTGTCAACGTTGACCAATGATGTTTTTCGGCCGACATCGGGTAGGTTTTATTGGTTGGCATCGACCAAGCTATTTTTAGCCGATATTGGGTAGATTTTTGTATCAACGAATGCTAGGATTTTTTAGGCCGACGTTGGCTAAAAATAGCCTTGGTCAATGTCATTCAAAAAGACCCTAGCCAGTGTCAGCCAAAAAAACACTAGCCAACGTTGGTAAAAAAAACCTAGCCAACATTTGCTGAAAAATAAACTCAACCAACGTTAGCCGAAAAAAATTTCCGGCATACTTTGACAAAAAAAACCCTATTTGATGTCGATTGAAAAATAGTCTTGGTTGATGTCGGTTTAAAAACATCACTAGTTGTGGTCAGACAAAACAACCCTGGTTAAAATTATCAGTATTTTGTATTTTTAAATTATTAAAAATTGAAAAATATTTTTTAATTAATATTTCAAAATTAGATTGTGTTTGTTTTCTATAAAGTTTAGTATGAAAATTTCATCTATTTAAAATATAATATTGAAATTTTCTATATGGAGGAAATTGAATTGTCATGTCCAAACAAAGAATTTAAAATTGAAGAAATTTGAATTGATTTATCCAAACAAAACATTTGAAAAATGAAAGAAATTAAAATCAAGACAATTCAAATTCTAGACATTTCAAATTCCCTAAAATTTTGAAATTTCGCATCCAAACACAAGATAAAATCTTGATTCATGTGGTTCCCACTCTTTTTTAGATATGGATTGTTGTGGTTCTTGTATCTAAACTTCTTGTTGTTGTGGTGGTGGTGGTTTGTGACTGTTACAGGTGGTAATGATGGGAGAATCAGATGTTGATTAGGTCGTGAAGGATGTGAAGGAAAAGAACAAAGGAGAGACCTTAGGAGAGTCGAAGAGGCCACCTCCTTATCTAATGTCCATCTGGCTAGTGACAAGGGCAATTTGGTTTTATCCAAAAAGTAAAATAATTTATTTCTTGTATAATTTTATTTGTTAACATAAACTGAAGTTATCCAATAAATATATAAGTTACCCCCCAAAAATTTAAATATTCTAATAAAATAATTATTATTGAAATTTTTAAATGTGTATAATTAAATATTTTTAATGTACTTTTGCTATCATTAAATTAATTTTACTTTATATTTTTCATCTGTATCAATATATACATCCACTAAGTGAGACATTTAGTTTTAGATCATTTAGTTTTAGAAAAATATCTATTTTGTTTTTTTTCTTAATTACACTATTTATCCTCAACTTTTTACTTTTCACTAAATTTTATCCCAACAAATTATTTGTGTGTAAAGGTTGATGGTAAAATCTGATAAAATATAAAAAATTAGGACTAAAATTTTCCATAAATTAAAAATAAAAAATTGGAAAAAAAGTAGAAAAAAGTAAAAATAAAAAAGTGAAACTATATTGTAAAATTCACAACTTTCTTAAATATAAGGGGTAAAACGCGCAAAATTTATTTGACAGAGGTAAAATTTGCAAGAAATATAAAGTTGAGTGATAAAAAATACGATTAAGCTTTTATTTTTAAAGTTCTTATTTTAAGTTTTTAAATTAAAGTGATTTTATGAAGGAAAAAAAATGTTGGCAAAAAAATTAAAGGTTGACACTTTTCACTATTAAGCAACTTGTGATAATTATAGCCAGGAACATAACAAATAAATATAATAAACTACTTTTTTTTATTACAGTTAGTTTTTTTTTCTTCTTATATTTGAGAGGAAGAAAACATAAACAGAGAAAAACAAAATAGAGCACTGATTATGAGGGTTGGGGAGCTTACTTGTAATCGAAAGACTTTATTCCTGATAAATCCGCAGCTTTCTTCAAAGCATGTCTCCAGTTTTGCACTG
>NC_016090.4:6304380-6319791 GCF_000004515.6 Glycine max
GAAGAGCTTTTTCATAACTCCCCTTTTGATGTCGTACATCTGTGGGATTTACATGGTAGAAAACAGGTATCACAGTTTGTCCATATGTCTCCCTGCACTCAATTATTTTCACAAGTTCTTCTAGACACCAACGCGAAGAGGAGTAGTTTCCAGAGAATATGGTCAAGGAAATCAATGATCCTTGAATTGCTCCAACAAGTGATGGCCATATTTCATCTCCCTTCTCAAGTTTATCATCTATGAAGGCATGTATCTGCTTTTGATGAAAAGCCTCAGTCAAATAACCAAGAAAACCGTGACGGATGTCCTCCCCCCTGAAGCTAACAAAAACATCATACTTTATTTGAGGACTATTATCTGATATTTCACCCGTCAATCCCGAGATAAGCATGAGATCACAAAGAAGAAGAACAACATATTTTATTTGAGAAGCTCCGGAAGAAGAATATGCCATTGAATCTGATCACAAACTGTATCTGGCTCGTTCTTGTTTTGATCTGCAAAAGAATGTCACAATATTATTAAAGGGAGCACAATATGCTATTGAAAAAGAACGACTAGTATGTACTCAAATAAGAAATTTTATCTTATTATTAGATCTTTTTCCATTTCATTCTTCTACGCCTTATGTTTGATCCAAATTGAAAATATCACTGTAAAGCAATTACTTACCTCTCGAATGATTTTACCCAACTGATGTTTTGGCATACGAGGGATCAGATTTTTAACTAAAGCTTACATGTGTAAAGCCATAACCTGCCGAGACCTGCAATTTAAAGTTCCAAAATTAACACATTGTATAGGGGTACCCAAAAAATAGCAGCATATAAAATTTTTTAATTTCATTAAATCCAAAGTATTTAAAAAGTTATTAAGTCATTACTACTTCGGATCACTTATTTCTTATAAAAAATATTTTTTTTTAATTTCATTACAATCCAAACTTGTATTGTAGTACAGTGGCTGAGGTCCTTCTCGTACAAAAATTAAAATAAAAAAGGCATGTTACTGTTTTGATATATCTGTATGAAAACTATGCATCTTCCAAGTATGAATGGGGAAATTGATAATTGGCAACAACTTGAAAGAACATTAAATTTGGAATTGATGTTACGTAACCCTATTTAAATTCTTGGAAATTTACAACCATTCGTTGGTATATATGGTTTCACTTTCTTCCACGTGCGTCTCAACTCTCAATTATCTTAATTTATTGAAAATTTATGACGGTGAACTGTACTTGAAATTTAAAAATATTTTTGAAGACCTTATCTTTTGATAATGATGATGTCTTATTTATTTGTCTTTATGTGGATGACCTTATCTTTTGATAATGATGATGTCTTATTTATTTGTCTTTATGTGGATGACCTTATCTTTACCGGCAATAACCCAAATTTGTTTGAAGACTTCAAGGAGTCCATGTCTCGTGAATTTGATATGACAAATATAGGACTTATGTCATATTACTTGGGAATGGAAGTGAAGCAAACGGAGAATGGTATCTTTGTCTCACAAGAAAGGTACACAAAAGAAGTGTTGAAGAAATTTAATATGCTTGATTGCAATCCTGTGAACACACCTATGGAAGGTGGCTTGAAGTTATCAAAGTTTGATGAAGGACAGAAGGTAGACTCCACGATCTTCAAGAGTCTTGTGGGGAGTTTAAGGTATCTAACCAATACAAGGTCCGATATTCTATATGCGGTGGGAGTTGTGTGTCGCTTTACGAAGGCTCCTACCTCTCCTCATCTAAAAGCCGCAAAAAGAATTCTTCGTTACTTGAAAGGTACAATTGATTTTGGATTGTTTTATTCTCCCTCCAATAACTATAAGCTTGTGGGATTTTGTGATAGTGATTTTGCCGGAGATGTTGATGATAGAAAAAGTACTACCGGATTTGTATTTTTTATGGGTGATTGTGTTTTTACATGGAGTTCTAAGAAACAAGGCATTGTGACACTTTTTACTTGTGAAGCCGAGTATGTAGCTGCAACTTCTTGCACATGTCATGCCATTTGGCTAAGAAGATTGTTGGAGGAACTTCAGTTGCTGCAAAAGGAAAGCACAAAGATCTATGTTGATAATAGATCTGCACAAGAGCTTGCAAAGAATTCGGTGTTCCATGAACGAAGTAAGCATATAGATACAAGGTATCATTTCATTAGAGAGTGCATTACAAAGAAAGAAGTAGAATTGACTCATGTGAAAACTCAAGATCAAGTTGCGGATATTTTCACCAAGCCTCTCAAATTTGAAGATTTTCGAGGATTGCGAGCAAGACTTGGTGTGCAGAAGAATTTTCCAATTAAGGGAGGATGTTAGATATTGATTAGAAAAATAATAATAACAAGTTTTATGAGCCTTAAATTGTGGAAGATAAAAGTTGTAAGGTTGTAAGTTACAAAGTCTTGAATAAGCAATTATGTGAGCATTTAGTATTCTTGAATAAGCAAATTATGTGAGTGGTCACTCTATTTTAATATAAATAGGGGATCATACTTTTGTATTTTGTGTGCCAAATGAAATAAAATCTTCTTCTTCTTCTAACAATGTTTTTAACAAATTTAGATCCCTCAACTACAGTTGAAGTGATGTTCGTGAGAAACCTCATAGAAGAATTTCTGGAGTTCTTAATTTGTTAAGAAGTTTTAATCTTTAATACAATCTATAAATGTTTTCCCCTACAACAAAATATTTTTACTTGAAAGTAGTTAGCTGAACTTCTTTTGTTTTTGTTGTCTTTCTTTTCTTTTTAGATCCTGGATTCACAGGTATTTCCCCTGAAACAATTATCTGGTGAGGACGATGAACTTATTGATGCTACTGGTTTGGGGCTAGTTAATGATGCCTGTGTCCTGTACTGTGAGAGGTTTATGGAATTTCTAATTGACCTCTTGAGTCAATTGACAACGAGGAGGTATTCTGTTATGACTATCTGCAATCTCTCTCATTTAAGGGTTAAGTTATTTTGTTTAATACTATGTATTGTATGTTTTAGTTTTATGCATATTTTTATTTTGCAAGTGTTATTAATGATGACCATGTTGCTTCCATATTTTAAATTGGGAAATTTTTATTCTTTCCTAGCAATTATGGTTGAACTGAAAAATCATCCATGTGGTAAGTTATATATAGGACCACGTCAAAGCTATTAGTGGAAGGGTGAATCAGGATGGCAGTGCTGTCTGTCAACGTCACCCAACTGCGATCCACTCACTTATAGAATAGAATGAGCCAAACAACAACGATGACGCGTTCAAACTTTTATTTAAATTAAATCAGCAATGAATATTATTAAAGGAAAACGCGTTCAAACTATTATTATATCCAGTAGTAATAGTAATACCCATTCTATTCTGGTCCCTCCACAAGCTCCCATACTTTTCCTTACTCCACCAGTGCTATTATTTAATTTAATTTAATTACATAGGTCTTAGAGTGGAAGAAGTTTAACGGGTAACAATATAAAATCAACATTTATTTTCTACTTTCAATTTTTACAATATTAACTAACTAGCTATAACTATTCTTTCCCTTAAATAGTTTCAAATAAAAAGGAAATGAACTAGTAACCAGTAAAGCTTTCATAGAATGAAATACAATAGCAGTTACTTGCAAAGAAGGAAAGTTAAGTGGCTTGTTTTAAACAAAATTTACCTTTTAATTTATTTAATCAATTTTTTAAACTAGACTATAATTTATTTAATTAAATTAGATATGTTTGGTAAATATTTTTTTCCCTAACTTATAATGTTTTTTAAATGTTATTTGAGGTTGTGTTTGAACCCAGTTCTTTTATCAATATTTTAAGATGTATTTTTATTTATCATTTCTTTTCATGTTATATTATTTATTTTAACAAAATATAGTTTTTAAAATCATATTATTTATTTTCATTACAACAGTATTTGATAAAATATTTATTTGATGTCAGATAACTTTATTATCATATATAGTCATTGCACAAGATCCTTTAATTAATATAATATTCAATGATAAGTGAATAGTCGTGACATGGACAACAGAATTCATGAACATACTCTTTAATTCATTAACATTCTTGGAATAATATAATTGGCTAGATTTTAAAGATTCCTTATGAATGATTTTGAGGAAGGAAACCTTATGAATGATTTTTCTGTTACTATGTATTGTATGAGGAAGGAAACCTTATGAATGATTTTTCTGGAAAGATAAAACGTGATGAGTGAAAGCCACCAAAGGGGAACTGAGAACAGTAACTGTGGCTTTGGATACAGCTCAATACCACATGGATGTAAGTAATATTGCCGAAAAAGGGGCAGAAGATGTTTATGGTACATTTAATGTGTTGATGAGGAGGAAGCCAAAAGAAAACAATTTTGAAGCCATCCTAGAATCAATAAGGGATTAATGAATGAATACTGTATTGTTCCCAAGTGGTTGGAAAACATTTTTCTTGGTTATGGGGATCCTTCAGCTGCACAGTGGACTAATATGCCTGATATATTGGAGACAGTAGATTTCAAAGACACTTTTGTTGATGCTGGTCACTTAAAAGAAAGTTTTTTGGATTATGAGGTTAGTATTTCATTTTCAAATTCATAGAAGTTATTGTTGCATGGTTGTGATTGATGTCTTCCATTATGAATTAGTGTATGAAACTAAGGTATTGATGTGACTTTCCTCTCACTGTATTCTTCAGGTGTCTTTTGTTAATCCTGATGGCTCAGGAAATTTGAATCCAAGGCCTCCTTTTAAGATCAAGCTTCCCCGAACACTCAAACCAAACAATGGTGCTCTTACTGGGCATGCAATATCTAATTCTGGTGCAACAAATGAAATCAATGTGGTTGATGCTAATTATCAGAAAGAAGCACTAATTATTGAGACATATACTCCTCCAGATCCTGGCCCCTATCCTCAAGATCAGCCTAAACAAAATTCAGTTCGATTTACTCCCACCCAGGTGAATTCAGCTCTTGATCTCAATCATATACTGTCACTTTCATGCATAATGATTTTTCTTTTAATCTTTCTCTGCCCCCCTGCTTTCCTCACAATAGTTGAATCTGAGTATTTGACCAAAATCCAATTGATTCATATGGCTAAATTGATGCATGTGGAATGCAAAAATACAATGCTTGTGTTTCTTGATCCAGTACATATTAAGTATGTAGTGTAGTTAGCATCACAAGTCATGTCCTATTTCCCTTTGTACTGTCGCCTCGTCAGTAATATGAAATGGATGATCAGTGTGCCATGATATATTTTAAAAGTTTTGACAAGAATAAGGAGTCCATGATTTTGTGACAATGTAGATTCATGTTACCCTTAAATTTGTTAACGAATAGGATTGTGTTTACCATTACTTGTTGATGTTTTGCTGATGGTTGTTTTAAAGAAATTTCCATTGTTGATATGCAAAGAAATTGGAAAGTTCTTTTTGGCCACGTTGGCTTTCTGTTTTCTTTGTACTTTCTGTCAGTGGGTGCAGTTGAGGAGAGCAAGGAAAAAAGCACTTGGTTCACACATTTTAAAAAATTTTGAGGCCTTCCTGTTCTTCCTTTCTCTCTAGCTGCAGTTCAACTGCAGGTGATCAAAATCCCCCATATATACTTCCCCACATGTACTTTATGTCTTTATCCTCTTATTTATATTTCCTATCTATGAGTATTGGATAAATATTAATAATAGTGTGAAATGTTCCTATCAAGCAGGTTGAAGCAATCATCTCTGGCATTCAGCCTGGTCTAACTATGGTTGTGGGGCCACCTGGTACAGGAAAGACTGATCAACAAAGTGTAATTAGGAACTAGTTTTATTATTATTATATGACATTTACCTATAGAAGACCGTAGGTACAAGTAAATTGATTTTTACCTACCGTTAGAGATTATAGGTATAAATTAATATCTTTTACCTACACATTTGAAATAGTAGGTGTTAACTATAGTGATAGTTAAATTTGACTGTAGGTAAAAATATATCCGTAGTAAAGCCTATAGTGACAGACTATTAGTTGTCACTATATACCCCCTCAAAGTTGACGTAAAAAATGTCTGTAGGACAAAGTCCTTTATACATCTACCTACGGATTTTGGACTTCTAGTGATAGATTTTGACTGTAGGTAAAAGTCATTTTTCTTGTAGTAATTTATTAAATTGTAGCCTGGTTTGTGCAATCTAAACCTTAGCGTGAGCCAATTGCAGGTTGACTAATATTTGAAAGTAATATCCGGCAAAAACAATCTAGATAATATAGGTTGAGTCTTTTCTTAGAGTGTTTAACTTTTTGAGTTTCATATCTTTTTTCTTAAAAAAGAAACTTAGCTAAACACTATTTCAAGAAAGCAAATTTTGATCAAGTTAATAGGGAGAGCGACCTTTTTCAAAAAATAAAAATAAAAAAAAAAATAGGGAGAGCTTTTTTTTCTATAGCTATAGGAAGCTTATTCGTTGAATCCTATCTTAGAATCCCAACTCGACCAACAGAATATTTTCTTTTGAGTTTTCTACTGGCTTTTCATTTTGAATGATTCACTAGCTTTCTCATTAAATAATTAAAACAATTTTAATTTATCTTAAATAATGCTAATTTATTTTGAGGGCTTAATTTATTTTTAAATTATTTATTTTAAATATTTAAACATTTTTTTTAAATTTTAATTACATGAAATAAAAAATGCTAGTAAAATGAGTAACTATACATATAGTTAAATTAAGTATTCATATTATACATATTTATCTCTTTAAATTTAATTTTTAAATTTTAATTTGTAGTGAAGTTTTCGAATTTTAATTACAACAATATATTTATTTAATAGTTATTGTTAAATTTTTTTATTGAATTTTAATGATATGGACATTATCAAAATTTCTTAAATAAATCATTTTTTATCTTCCCAAACTATTAAAAAACAATAATTTTTTGTAATTATTACTTAAACTTATTTAATTAATATTATATATGCTAAATATGTATATATCATATCTAGAATTAAATTCATTAATTAAATTTTTTAAATTCATTCATTCCATGGAAAGGATGTTAGTAAAATGAGAAAATAGTATAGTTAAATAAAATTTTGGTATTTTAAAATATTTAAATTTGTGTTCTTTAAATTTAATTGAGATTTTCAGTTATATTAATTTTTAATATATTTTAAGATTTTAAATTCTCAATTACAACAATATGTTTATGAAATACTTTTTGGAATTATTTTAATTATATTGACATTATTGAAATTTATTTAAATAAATCATTGATATCTTCTAAAATGTTGTTGAACTATAATATAGAAGTTTTAAATATTTTAACTTTTGTAATTTTAAACTTAAATTTATTTAATTGATACAATAAATAATAAAATAATTGTAAATAAATATATTTTTCAATTAAAAAAATTATTGTTGAAATTTTTAAATGTGTATCATTAAATATTTTTATGTACTTTTGCTATCATTAAATTAATTTTACGTTATATTTTTCATCTGTATCAATATAAACATCCACTAAGTGAGGCATTTAGTTTTAGATAAATTTATTTTTTAATTTTTTTCACGAAACAACTTTAGCTTAAAAGAAACATTAAAATTTAAAAATAAAGAAAAATAAAAACTATCAAACAATATCTATTTTATTTTATTTCTTAATTACACTATTTATCCTCAACTTTTTACTTTTACTAAATTTTATCCCAACAAATTATTTGTGTGTAAAAGTTGATGGTAGAATTTGATAAATATAAAAACATAGGACTAAAATTTGCCAAAAATTAAAAAAAAAAATTGGGAAAAAGTAAAAAAAAAAAAAAAGAAAAAAAGTGAAACTATATGGTAAAGTTCGCAAGTTTCTTAAATATAAGGGGTAAAACGCGCAAAATTTATTTGGCGAGGTAAAATTTGCGAGAAATATAAAGTTGAGCGATAAAAAAAATATGATTAAGCTTTTATTTTTGAAGTTCTTATTTTAAGTTTTTAAATTAAAGTGATTTTATGAGAAAAAAATGTTGGCAAAAAAAATTAAAGGTTGACGCTTTTCACTATTAAGCAACTTGTGATAATTATAGCCACGAACATAACAAATAAATATAATATGTTAGAATGTAATTAAAATAGCTAGTTTTAGTGGATACACTTTAGAAATAGCTTTTTGACTCCTTCATTATAAAGGGGCTGATTTGAACAACAGAACTTGAATTCTCTCATTTTTGTGTGTGAATCTGCTATTTTCTAACAAACTGGTATCAAGAGTCAAGGTTTGAATTGTGGGATCCTTGCAACACACACGATGGGATCAATTGCGCGCGAATCTCTCAGCAAATCTTCTCGTTCTCAATGGAAAGAACTGGGATCGGTGGTGTGTGCAGATGAAGGCAATTTTGGGCTATCAAGAAGTCGTAGAAAATCGTTGAAGAATGTTATCCAACGCTCACTGAAGATTCCATAGATGCACAAAAGGCGCTTCACAAAAAAAAAAAACAAGAAGAAAGATTGCAAGGCGACCTTCCTCATTCATCAATGTGTTGATGAGGCACACTTTGAGAAGATTGCAGGCGCTGCAACTTCACAAGAAGCGTGGAAGATCCTGGAGAAATGCAATGAAGGCGCAGAGCAATTGAAGAAGGTGAGATTACAGACGATGAGGCGTCAATACGAATTGATGTAAATGGAGAATAATGAAAAGATAGCTGAATTTTTTAACAGAATCATCACTCACACGAATGCTATGAAGAATTGAGGTGAGAAAATTTCACATCAATCAATTGTAGAAAAGATTCTGAGAACACTCAATCCTAAATTCGGCCACATTGTCGTAGCCATTGAAGAATCCAAGAAGCTCGAGGAACTAAAGGTAGAAGAACGTCAAGGTTCTCTCGAGGCACATGAGCAGAGACTATTTGAAAGAGGTTCAGAGAAGCCTGATGATCATCAAGAACTACAGGCTCATACATCAAGAAGAGGAGGCCACAACCCCAAAGGAAATTTCTGAGGTCAAGGTCGTAGGAGAAATTCCAGAGGTGGCTTTGGAAGAAACATTCAAAGCCAAGATCAAGGAAAGATTGATCAAGATCAACAAGAAAGCTCCAATAGAAGAGGGAGTTTTAGTAATTGGCGAGGAGGAAAGAAAAAGGTTGTTGATAGAAAAAGAATTAAATGCTTTAATTGTAATCGGATTGGACATTTCTCCATAGAATGTGTAGCTGCACCAAGTCATACAAATCATCGAGGGAGTCAATCACATAATGATCATCAGGTATGGCCAAAGAAGAGAGTGAAGAAAACCCTGAAGAATAACCTTTGATGTTGATGATGATCACCAATCCAGAATCCCACAACAATGAAATTTGGTACATAGATTCTGGGTGCTCAAATCACATGACAGGACATCGTGATTGGCTTGTTAATTTTGATGCAAGGAAGAGCACAGTAAGGTTTGCAGACAATAGAGTCATTCGGGTTGAAAGTGTTGGGAATGTGTTAGTCACAAGGGAAGATGGAAGACAAGTAGTGATCTTAGATGTGCTCTATGTCCTTGGAATGAAGAGCAACTTGATCATTATGGGTCAGCTCTGGGAGAAAGGATTCTCAATGAATATGATTAGTGGTTTTTTGGAAATCTATGACACAACAAAGAGAATGATACTGAAAGCTCCTTTGGCCAGAAACAGGACCTTCAAGGTAAGCCTAAACACCATTGAATCTCAATGCTTCTCTGTTGCTACACTATCAGATGACTCATGGTTATGGCATCTAAGGTTAGGCCACTTAAATTTCAAAGATTTAAGCTCGTTGAGATCAAAAGATATGGTATCTGGTCTTCCCTCAATTGTGACTCCAAAGAAAATTTGTGACAACTCTTGATCAGCATGCAAGCCAGAACCTCTTTTAGTTTATACACTATGTCCAAAGCCAGTGATGTTCTACATGTTGTCTACTCAAATGTTTGTGGGCCATTTGATGTTCCATCATTGGGGGGAAATAAATATTTTGTATCATTTGTGGATGATCTTAGTAGAAAATTGTGGCTATATTTGAATAAGACTAAGAGTGAAGTGGTCAACACCTTTAAAGGATTCAAGGCTCTAGTAGAAAAACAGTCTGGGAAGTGTATTAAGATTCTGAGAACAGATGAAGGAGGAGAATTCATGGCTGGTGAACTGGAAAGCTTCTACAAGGAACATGGAATAATACATGAAATAACTACTCCCTACACTCCCTAACACAATAGGATTGCAGAAAGAAGAAATAGGACTATATTAAATATGGTAAGAAAAATGCTCATGCAAAAGAATCTTCCTCATAGCTTTTGGGTGAAGTAACCATGACTGTTGCTCATGTTCTAAACAGATGCCCTACTAAAAGGCTTGACTCAATAGTCCCATAAGAAGCATGGTCTGGTAGCAAGCCTTCTGTCAAGCATTTCAAAATCTTTGGTTCATTATGCTACAGACATATTCTAGATCAAAGGAGAAAGAAGCTTGATGACAAAAGTGAACCAATGATCTTTGTAGGTTACACAAAACAAGTTCTCTTTAGTAGAGATGTTTATTTTGATGAATCTAATTCATGGGGTGAGTCACAACCTATAACTGAAATAATTCCAAAATTGCAGTTTGAATGGGAAGAATACAACTCAGTAGGAGAAACCACTCAAGAGACAACAAATGTTGAATCTCAGGTAGTGAATAACAAACCTACAAGAAACAGAAACTTTCCATCAAAACTTTATATTATCAAGTTTATCCTGATAATGCTATCTTAGATTATGGTGATTTAGTTCAACACCTGGCACTTATGGTTGATGTGGAACCTATTAGTCTTGATGAAGCCATCATAAGCAAAGTATGGAAATCGACTATGGAAGAAGAATTGAAGAGTATTGAGAAGAATCATACCTCGGAAATGGTAGAATTACCTCAGAACAAGATTCCTATTGATATCAAATGGGTTTTTAAAGTTAAACTCAAACCAGATAGATCAGTTGCCAAGCATAAGGCTAGACTGGTAGCTAAAGGTTTCATGCAGAAGAAAAGGATAGATTACTCAGAGGTGTTTGCTCCTGTAGCTAGATTGGAAACTGTGAGGTTGATTGTAGCTTTGGCGAGTTTGAGAATTGAAAATTATGGCAGCTGGATGTTAAATCAGCTTTCCTCAATGGAACACTTGATGAGGAAGTGTTCATTGCACAACCTCCTGGATTCATAAGTAAAGGGAATGAACATAAGTTTCTGAAATTAAGGAAGGCTCTATATGGCTTGAAACAAGCACCTAGGGCTTGGAACAAAAGGATTGATACTTTCCTTCACAGTGTTGGTTTTCAGAAATGTTCAGTTGAGCATGGAGTTTATGTTAAGGCTGCAAGTTCCACTGAAATCTTTCTTATTTGCTTATATGTGGATGACCTATTGATTACTAGTAGTAGTTCAACTAGTATTGAGTTACTCAAGGAAAGCTTAAAGAAGGAATTTGAAATGACAGACTTGGGAATCCTATCATATTTTTTGGGATTAAAGTTTGCTTATACTGAAAAGGGAATCTTTATGCACCAGAAGAAGTACATTTCAGAGGTACTAAAGAAGTTTAATACAATGGAGTGTAATCCTACAGAAACTCCAGCTGAATTAAATGTGAAGCTTGTAAGAAGTGAGAATGAGGCTTCAGTTGATGGGACCTTGTTTAGGCAGATTGTTGGTAGCCTGAGGTTTATCTGTCATAGTAGACTAGAAATTGCCTTCAATGTTGGACTTGTGAATGACCCTAGAGAACCACATTTGTTAGCTGCTAATAGAATCTTGAGATATCTAAAGGGAACTCTGGGATATGGAATCATTTTTCCCCATCAAATCAAGAAGGATGGGAGTCTACACCTTGAAGCCTATTTTGATTCTGATTGGTATGGTAATTTGGTTGATAGGAGAAGCACTATGGGACAAGTCTTCCTATTGTCTGGATCTCCTATATCCTGGAGCTCAAAGAAGTAAATAGTAGTCGCACTGTCAACTTGCGAAGCAAAATACATTGCAGCATGTTCAACTGCTTGTTAGGCACTATGGTTATCTTCCTTGCTTAGTAAGTTGAAGGTGTTTGTTGGTAATTCTATTGAATTGCTTGTGGACAGTAAATCAGCTATAGCCTTAGCCAAGAATGCAATATCTCATGGTAGAATCAAACATATAGACACCAAGTTTCACTTCCTTAAGGATCAAGTGAACAAGGGTAGAGTCAAGTTGAAGCATTGTAGGACAAAAGTGCAATTGGCAGATATAATGACTAAGTCATTGAAGATTGAAAGGCTTAAGAAGTTGAGAGAGTACCTGAACGTAGTTTGTTTGTAAGCTTTTGAATCAAAGGGGGTGTTAGAATGTGATTAAAATAGCTAGTTTTAGTGGATATACTGTATAAATAGCTTTTTGACTCCTTCATTATAAAGGGGCTGATTTGAATAACAAAACTTGAATTCTCTCATTTTTGTGTGTGAATCTGCTATTTTCTAACATAATAAACTAATTTTTTTAATTACAGATATTTTTTTTCCTTATATTTGAGAGGAAGTAAACATAAACAGAGAAAAACAAAATAGAGCACTGATTATGGGCGTTGGGGAGCTTACTTGTAATCAAAAGACTTTATTCCTGATAAATCAGCAGCTTTCTTCAAAGCATGTCTCCAGTTTTGCACTGTTGTCAAATTATATTTCTTTTCATGTTCAGCAAGAGCTTTTTCATAACTCCCCTTTTGATGTCGTACATCTGTGGGATTTACATGGTAGAAAACAGGTATCACAGTTTGTCCATATGTCTCCCTGCACTCAATTATTTTCACAAGTTCTTCTAGACACCAACGCGAAGAGGAGTAGTTTCCAGAGAATATGGTCAAGGAAATCAATGATCCTTGAATTGCTCCAACAAGTGATGGCCATATTTCATCTCCCTTCTCAAGTTTATCATCTATGAAGGCATGTATCTGCTTTTGATGAAAAGCCTCAGTCAAATAACCAAGAAAACCGTGACGGATGTCCTCCCCCTGAAGCTAACAAAAACATCATACTTTATTTGAGGACTATTATCTGATATTTCACCCGTCAATCCCGAGATAAGCATGAGATCACAAAGAAGAAGAACAACATATTTTATTTGAGAAGCTCCGGAAGAAGAATATGCCATTGAATCTGATCACAAACTGTATCTGGCTCGTTCTTGTTTTGATCTGCAAAAGAATGTCACAATATTATTAAAGGGAGCACAATATGCTATTGAAAAAGAACGACTAGTATGTACTCAAATAAGAAATTTTATCTTATTATTAGATCTTTTTCCATTTCATTCTTCTACGCCTTATGTTTGATCCAAATTGAAAATATCACTGTAAAGCAATTACTTACCTCTCGAATGATTTTACCCAACTGATGTTTTGGCATACGAGGGATCAGATTTTTAACTAAAGCTTACATGTGTAAAGCCATAACCTGCCGAGACCTGCAATTTAAAGTTCCAAAATTAACACATTGTATAGGGGTACCCAAAAAATAGCAGCATATAAAATTTTTTAATTTCATTAAAATCCAAAGTATTTAAAAAGTTATTAAGTCATTACTACTTCGGATCACTTATTTCTTATAAAAAATATTTTTTTTTTTTAATTTCATTACAATCCAAACTTGTATTGTAGTACAGTGGCTGAGGTCCTTCTCGGTACAAAAATTAAAATAAAAAAGGCATGTTACTGTTTTGATATATCTGTATGAAAACTATGCATCTTCCAAGTATGAGAATGGGGAAATTGATAATTGGCAACAACTTGAAAGAACATTAAATTTGGAATTGATGTTACGTAACCCTATTTAAATTCTTGGAAATTTACAACCATTCGTTGGTATATATGGTTTCACTTTCTTCCACCTGCGTCTCAACTCTCAATTATCTTAATTTATTGAAAATTTATGACGGTTAACTGTACTTGAAATTTAAAAATATTTTTTTAGTCTTTCAATTTTGATAATTTTTTTGTCCCTAACATAATAAATTGATCACTTTATGATAATTTTTAATACTTTGTGGTGAGTATTTTTTAGTACTTTGAGACAGTTTTAAAATATAAATTCAAGTAGTTAAAATAAAAATTAATTTTTGTGTGCTAAAAATCGTAATAAAGCATGAATTTATTATCTGAAAGACTAAGAATAATTTGTCAAAATTTAGGGAAAAAAAAATTAAACATTAGATGTAACTCCTTAGACGAATCACATCGATACATCTGTGAGACTATATAATTTCATATAACTTAAAGTAATAATTAGTATTAGCTATACCAACAAGATGTATTTATTTTTTTTAATAACGTATCACATAAAAACTTAACAATTAAGCATTTTTAGCTTACCACATAAAAACTCCACAATTCTTTTGGTTTTTTTTTTTTATGAGTGAGGTACGTCCTTCAAGTTTAAGGTTATTGGTCAATCAAAACCGTGAGTGTCGGTACAAATATTCCTTAGTTATAATAAAAAAAATCTCTAGGGATATATTTATTGAATATCCATTAGTTTTCAAACCAAAAAACATGAAAACATGTATAATATCTTGTTTTTGGGTTCGCCGTAGTTTGTGGGGCACTAGCCCTACAATTAGTGTCAATCCCTATTCTCTAACGAGGAGTTTGAATGTGTTTTAGTTTTTTTTATTAATTCTTAAAAATTGAATTATAAAAATAATATTGAAAAACTATTTTTAAATCATAGAAATGATAGTAGATGTAAAAGGATAAGAGGGGGTGAATTAATTTTCCACTAACAAACTTTTAATCCCCTTCTAAATGATAGACTTAAAATGCACAAGAAGAAACAACAATCAATTTAATAATGTTCTTTAAACATGCAAGAAAAAATTAATTGCAATAAAATAAATGAGATAAGGGAAGAGAGAAATGCAAACAAGATTTATACTGGTTCGGCCACTTCTTGTGCCTACGTCCGGTCCTCAATCAATCCACTTGAGATTTTCTACTCTCTTTGTAAAAATCCTTTTACAAAGTCTGAACCACACAGGGCAACCCTTTCCTTGTGTTCAGGAATCCTTACAACTTAAGAGACCCTCAATCCCTTAATCAATCTCTTTGAATAAGAAAAAGAAGAAGAAGAATTCTCTCTTTAAGAGAAAGATATTACAATTGAATTTCCTAGATGAAGTCTTCAATAAATTTGTAAGTGTTTCCGCAAGAGTTGTTGAGAGAGCATTTGACAATGAAGTTTTCTTGAAATATCTCTCTCTTGCTTTTTGAAGTCAGACACACACATATATAGGCCCTTTGTGCCTTTTCAAAATGGTTTGCAGTGATGTGTCTTTTCAAAAAGTTTTTTCTGAAATTCTTCACTAGTAATCGATTATAGGTTTCTCGTAATTGATTACACGGTTATATTTTGAAGGG